>NC_088235.1:60976624-61059124 GCF_036934945.1 Oncorhynchus masou masou
CAGAGACCTACGGAGAGAAGCCGCCGGAGAGGAGACTGCCGGACCAGGCATGGGCCAAGCAGATCCTTTTATTACCTGCCAGAGCCAGATTACTTCCAAATGGGAGCCTGGCCTGTCATGGAGGGATGGATAGAGAAGGAGACAGAGAGAGAAAGGCAGGTGGTGGAAAGAGAGAGGGGATGGTGAAGAGAGGGATAGCGAAAGAGGGGGTAAGAGAGACAGGAGAGGGGGGGCTGCTGGCCGTTAGGCAACAGTAGGGTTTCCATAGAAAATAATGCTGCCTTCAAAATTTATACAGTAGAGACTACATGAGGGCCAAGTGGAACAATTTTATCCCACTGACTAGTTGAATCCTGTACAGTACAGCAGGTAAGAGATCATACAATTCATATGAGTGGTAGTCTGTTGCAATCTGTAACTTATTTGGGGAAACAATGCACAGGACATAGATGATGATCAAACAAATATATGGGGTCAATTCTGTTTTTCCAGAAACTACAGATTGTGCCTTTAACAGATGAGTAAGAAATGTGAGGGAGTATTCAACTAATCACAAAGTCTACGAGGAGGATCCAGAGTGTATGTTCCCCCACACCCCACACCCAGTCCCAGTCCCCAGACCACAGCCTCAGAGCTAGGCAGGATATGGATCACCTCAGAGTGCTGTGTCATCCACCACATTATCCACATCAGCCACAGAGAGCTGCAGACCTCACAGGCCAGCTCAGCCACATGGTTCACTGCCCAGAGCTGGGTAGCCTCACTACTCACACAGTTAAACCACTGACTACACCTATTCTACCACCACTCCGTTAGACCTATCAACAGACTCAAAGAGCACTTCCTCTCCAATAGTAGTTACAAAATCACAAACACACAGTCACCACAAGCACAAATAGTCAACTTCTGTGTGGTAGCGTTGGGCTGTTTCAGATATGTGTGTGTGACTAAACCAGGGCTTGCAGATACTACGAGCAAGTAATTTAAAAAAAACATGTGAATAAGGGCTGTTTGCATCTATGCAGGATATAGACATGCACATGCAAGCACAAAACACATACACAAAAACACACACACAAACTCATAAAGAGAGAGAGAGAGAGAGAGAGAGAGAGGGAGAAGGAGAGAGATCCCACACATATCCTCTCTCAGAGTCAGTCAGAATGATCTTGGTCTGTTTTTAGGCCTTTTGAAGAGCGCAGGGCAAGCTTTAGTCGGAGAATCCAACGCCCCCCATTGAAAGAGCCTGTCTGCCTTTGAGGGCTTCACCAGAGGTGGAGCGTAGAAAAATAGATTAATCAATTAGCCCTAGTGTGTGATTTATGTGTGAGGTGAGTGAGTGGCCAGCCTCGCCATCTCACATACACCGAAGCACACACACACACACACACACGTGCGCACTCACACGCACAACTGTCACCGACACCGGGGGTAATGGAAGCCTGAGCCTGCTGGATTAACCGTGCCACCAGGAACTAGCATCAATCAACCAGCCTCTCCCTCTGTCTCTCACAGGCATGCATGCAACGCATGCACACACACGCATAGATGCATAATCACACATGAACACATATCTGCATGTGCACAGACACACAAACACACACACACAAACACACACAACAGGGTAAGAGAGCACTGGGTGGGGGGGGGGGGGGGGGTGAACTCACAGGAATTGTCCGTCATTCATTTGTCTTTCCCAGTTCAGTCTGATCATTTTTTACATTAGTTTCACAACTCTAAAAAGCCTTCAGCGCTTCATAGCTCTCTCCCTCCCTCCTCTCTCCCTCCCTCCTCTCTCCCTCCATCCTCTCTCCCTCCCCGCTCTCACTCCCTTCACTTCCATCCCTCTCTCTCCCTCTCTCCTCTCTCCCTCCCTCCTCTCTCCCTCCATCCTCTCTCCCTCCCCGCTCTCACTCCCTTCACTTCCATCCCTCTCTCTCCCTGAAGCCTGGTCTGTGTAGTGTTTTACAGTGCTGGTCCACTCTGCAGGTGCTCTATATTAGACTTTTTGTTATAGGTGGTCCTTCTATCACACAGACTCGTTAATCACCCACTTAAACAGTACTCCACTCCTTCACTCTGTTTTCCTCTCCTCTATCATTTTTCTCTTGCTCTCCTCCTGCCATCCCTGGCCCGGGTGTGAATTCTCACTCCTTCAAAACCACAGTACTGTTATTCAACCAGGAGACAGGGGAAAGTGGGTCAATAGAAAATAAATAGAAAGCTTATGGAGACTCCTGAGTGGAGTCCAGCCACAGGCCCTATAGCTGTCAACCCATTCTGGAGGAGTTTTATTTTTCATGTGGTAGAGAGAGTTTGTGTTAAATCCTTAAGTTGAGCAGAAGTGCAGCATCACTCTCGCACACTGCAAATCAGAACAGTATGCTGGGAGTTGAATTTATGTGTGGAAGACCCCAGAAGCGTTATTTTTCTCTCTCTCTCTCTCTCTCTCTCTCTCTCTCTCTCTCTCACAAACACTCAAACCCACACACATTCTCTTACACACTGCAAGCCCCCTTCCTAAAAATATCTCTCACACGCTAGGGCTCCACTCTCGCCGCTCTGAGCCTTCCCCCATTGGTGAATTAGCATTTTCCACAGCTCGCTTTTGTCTTAGCTGAGCTGCCCCCTCTCTGCCCGCTGGTATGTGGCCATCATTAATCTACAGCTAGCTCCACAGCCCAAACTGAGCCCCCCACCCCAAAAAACAGCTCAGCTCAGGGGCCGCTGGGAAAGGGGCACTTCACAACTCATTAGGAGTCCTCCCCTATCCCCCCTCCTCTCCTCCTCGCTAGTGCTAGCTTGCAGGCGGTCACACGTATTAATCGCATGCACTCATTAGCATCTCACTCCCAGTCGGGTCCTGCCATGCAATATCAAGGAGAGGCAGGGGAACGGACGCCTCTTTTGTCGACTGCTTTTAGAGATGCAAAATATGATACTTTTTAAGATTCCAGCTCCCCCTCCCTCATTGCCTAACTCTCCTAAAGTCCCATCTAGCACTGGACTGGATTACAAAAAGTGTCCCACCATCACCACCCCCTTTTAACACAATCTGATGCTGATGTCGCGACCTGTGCCAAATCTTTGCCAACGCAGTGCCAGTCTGTGCCTCCCTCCTGCCCGCTTAGACACAGTAAGAATGAATTCTTCCCAGGCTAGCCACAGTCACAAGGCACTCAGCTGAGCCCAACTGGGACTTACATCTGATGCTTGGGCTACAGAACTGGTCTTAGCACATTTCAAAGCAACAGTCATACACAGAGCAGCGATGCTTCTCTACACTGTGAGTACTCTAACAGAGATATGTTACAGGGCAGAACATAAGAGTTGTTTATGTTGACAAGCATGAATGCACATGCTCACACAGACGTGTGCGCGCACACACACACAGGCTCGTAACCAGGGTTTGAGTTTTTAGTGAGGTCCGGAATTTGTTTTGAACTTTTTGAAAGTTTAGGTCATTTACTGAATTCCTATTCATTTAAAAACACTTTAAAATGCTATTTGGAGAACTCGCCTTGGCTGCTCTAGGTTCATTCACCTCAGTTGATCCACACACACGTAGCCTATTAGCGATACAGTTGTAACGGTATACCCCGGAAAGGGGCGAAATATGATAAATAATTCACACTGACACGTAGCATCAGGGAGGAACCAAAAACCTCTGACCTTTTTGGAACTGTATTGTTTGCATGTTGATTTCATTTTAATCTCGGCCTATAAGGAAGACAGGCCATGTGGAGATGTTCACACTGAAACTCATCTCTTTTTTAAAAGGTTTGTAACTTGTTTGATAAGATTAGTGAAGATTTTCTCAAGGGACCCCACTTGGGGCCCCGACCACAAGTTTGGGAACCACTGTACTAACTTCTCTGCTTGCTTCCTCTCTCTTTCTCTCTCTCTGTCTCCTCTGATCCCTCCTGCATGCATTGCAGCCTGCCTCAGCCACACCACTGAGCGTCACATTAGCGTCTGTAAAGCAAAGTCATTATGAGAACTTAGTACTGTTGAATATTTTTTGCTTCTGCTGAGGTAGGCTCCGTTTAACATCAGCTTTAGCTTTTTACTTCGTCCTTCCTTATATATATATACAGTTGAAGTCGGAAGTTTACATACACTTAGGTTGGGAGTCATTAAAACTCGTTATTCAACCACTCCACAAATGTCTTGTTAACAAACTATAGTTTTGGCAAGTCGGTTAAGACATATAACTTGTGCATGACACAAGTAATTTTTTCAACAATTGTTTTCAGACAGATTATTTCACTTATAATTCACTGTATCACCATTCCGGTGGGTCAGAAGTTTACATACACTAAGTTGACTGTGCCTTTAAACAGCCTTTAAACATGCCTTTAGAAGTTCCTGATAGGCTAATTGACATCATTTGAGTCAATTGGAGATGTACTGTGTATGTATTTCAATGCCTACCTTCAAACTCACTGCCTCTGCTTGACATCATGGGAAAATCAAAAGAAATCAGCAAAGATTTCAGAAAACAAATTGGAGACCTCCACAGATCTGGTTCATCCTTGAGAGCAATTTCTAAATGCCCGAAGGTACCACGTTCATCTGTACAAACAATAGTATGCAAGTATAAACACCATGGGACCACGCAGCCGTCATACCGGGAAGGAGACGCGTTCTGTCTCCTAGAGATGAACGTACTTTGGTACGAAAAGTGCCAATCAATCCCAGAAAAACAGCAAAGGACCTTGTGAAGATGCTGGAGGAAACAGGTACAAAATTATCTTTATCTACAGTAAAACGAGTCTTATATCGACATAACTTGAAAGGCCTCACCACAAGGAAGAAGACACTGCTCAAAAACCGCCATAAAGAAAACAGACTACGGTTGCAACTGCACATGGGGAGAAAGATCAAGAAATGTCCTCTGGTCTGACGAAACAAAAATTTAACTGTTTGGCCGTAATGACCATCGTTATGTTTGGAGTTAAAAGGGGGAGGATTGCAAACTGAAGAACACTATCCCAACTGTGAAGCACGCCGGTGGCAGCATCATGTTGTGGGGGTGCTTTGCTACAGGTGGGACTGGTACACTTCACAAAATAGATGGCATCATTAGGTAGGAAAATTATGTGAATATATTGAAGCAACATCTCAAGACATCAGTCAGGAATTTAAAGCTTGGTCGCAAATGGGTCTTCCAAATGGACAATGACCCCAAGCATACTTCCAAAGTCGTGGCAAAATGGCTTTAGGACAACAAAGTCAAGATATTGGAGTGGCCATCACAAAGCCCTGACCTCAATCCTATAGAAAATGTGTAGGCACAACTGAGAAAGCATGTGCGAGCAAGGAGGCCTTACAAGCCTGACTCAGTTACACCAGCTTTGTCAGGAGGAATGGCCCAATATTCTCCCAACTCTTTGTGGGAAGCTTATGGAAGGCTTCCCGAAATGTTTGAGTAAAACAATTTATAGGCAATGCTACCAAATACTAATTGAGTGTATGTAAACTTCTGACCCACTAGGAATGTGATGAAAGAAATAAAAGTTCAAATAAATCATTCTCTCTACTATCATTCTGACATTTCACATTCTTAAAATAAAGTGGTGATCCTAACTAATCCATGTTTACTTGGATTAAATGTCAAGATTGTATTTGTATTAAAGATCAAATGTATTTGGGTAAGGTGTATGTTAACCTCCGATATATTATATATATTCAGAACCAGTAAATAGTTTGGACACACCTACTAATTCAAGGGTTTCTATTTATTTTTTGCTATTTTCTACATTGTAAATTAATAGTGAAGACATCGAAACTATGAAATAACACATACTTGTTAAAAGTTAATTTGTGGAATTCCTTTTCTTTCGAAATGTGTTTGAGACAATCAGTTATGTTGTGACAAGGTAGGGGTGGTATACAGAAGACATATTTGGTAAAAAAAGTCCATATAATGGCAAGAGCAGCTCAGTTTGTGAGACTCAGTGTAGGTGAATGGATGATCTCTGCATGTGTGGTTCCCACTGTGAAGCATGGAGGAGGAGGTGTGATGCTGTGGGGGTGTTTCGCTGGTGACTCTATCAAAAAAAATGATGAATGAATGAAAAGCATTCAAGGTGAAGCTGGTTGAGAGAATGCCAAGAATGTGCAAAGCTGTCACCAAGGCAGAGGGTGGCTACTTTGAAGAATCTAAAATCTAAAATATATTTTGATTTGTTTAACACATTTTTGGTTACTACATGATATCATATGTGTTATTTCATAGTTGGTATGTCTTCACTAGTATTCTACTACGTAGTGTCACGAATATTACCGAAGGTGACTTCCCTTCTTGTTCGGGTGGCGCTCGGCGGTCGTCGTCGCCGGTCTACTAGCTATCACCGATCCGTTGTTCTGTGTTCCTTTGGTTTTGTCTGATTGGTATCACCTGTTTCTTGTTTGGTTGTTAGGGTAGGGTTATATATAGTTTGTTCAGCCCGCTTCTGTTTCGTGCGGGCTTGTTCGTCTGTTCTATGTTTGAGTGTATTTTGTTTGTATTTTGGGTTTCGTGCTGTCCGTTAATATTTCTGATCATTTGTTTTCCTACATTTGTTCATGTTATTTTTCCGGGACATTAAAGCGTGTTTTTTCCCACATCTTTTGCTCCCTGCGCCTGACTCCACACCTCCTCACTCATTTGCCGTAACAGAAGCCCGCACCCCGATATGGAGTCAGCAGGAGCAGCGACCACTCCTCTTCCCACTATGGAGGAGAGAATCCTTCATCACACGTCCATCCTCCATCGCCTAGGATCAGCGATGGATCAAATGATGGAGAGGATGGATCGTTAGGAGAGGAATGGTCTCCCTACTACCCCACCGACCCTCCCACCAGCAACTCTACCATCTCCCCCATCTGGATCCGGTTCCAGCGCTCTGCGCATTACGCCTCCGAGGGAGTACGATGGAGCAGCGACGGGGTGCCAGGGATTCCTGCTTCAACTAGACCTCTACCTGGCCACCGTTCGGCCGGCTCCCTCGGATGAGGAGAGAGTGTGGGTCCTCATCACATGCCTTACGGGTAGAGCCCTGAAGTGGGCTAATGCGGTCTGGAACGGGCCCGACTCAGCGAAGGACAATTACCCGGAGTTCACCCGCCGTTTCAGGGCCGTGTTCGATCACCCTCCAGAAGGTCGAGCGGCGGGTGAGAGATTGTTCCATCTCAGACAGGGGACGAGGAGCGCGCAGGACTTCGCGCTGGAGTTCCGGACCTTGGCCGCTGGAGCAGGGTGGAACGACAGGGCCCTGATAGACCATTACAGATGTAGCCTGAGAGAGGGACGTCCGCAGGGAGCTGGCCTGTCGGGACACTACACTTAGCCTGGATGGACTGATAGACCTGTCGATCCGGTTGGACCATCTGCTAGCTGCTCGCGGACGTTCTGAAAGGGTCCTGTCAGTTCTACCTCCTGACCCTCCTGCTCCTATCCCGATGGAGCTAGGAGGGACCGCGTCTAGGGAGATCGGAGGAGGAAGCTCCTCCTGTACCAGTTGTGGCCGGAGAGGGCACACGTCTGGTCGGTGCTGGAGGAATTCATCTGGGAATCGAGAAGGCAGGCAGAACACACCTCGGTCACCCCAGGTGAGTAAGCACCACACTCTCCCAGAGTTTCCTGTTGGTCACATGTTCTTATTAATTTGTTTCCTTAATTATTCTCCTTCTCTCCAGCATAAGGCACTGGTAGATTCAGGCGCAGCTGGAAGCTTTATAGATCGCGGACTCGCTCAGATGTTGAGGATTCGTTGGAGATGGTTACGCAGGGGAATCACAAGGAGCGAATTAGTTTGTTCCTTATCGATTCACCTGCGTTTCCAGTGGTGCTGGGGATTCCCTGGCTAGCTATTCATAATCCTACAATTTCGTGAAACAGGGAACTCTCCAGGGGTGATGAGTGTTCAGGCAGGTGTGTAGGGGTTTCCATCGGTGCGACAACGGTGGAGAGTCCAGACCAGGTGTCCACCGTGCGCATTCCAGCTGAGTATGACGATTTGGCTATCGTTTTCAGTAAAAAGAAGGCGACCCAATTACCACCCCATAGGCAGGGGGATTGCGTGATAAACCTCCAGGGTAACGCTGCACTCCCCAGGAGTCATGTGTATCCTTTGTCTCAGGAGGAGACGGTGGCTATGGAAACTGATATCACCGAGGCTCTGGGACAGGGGTACATTCGGCCCTCCATGTCACCTGTCTCTTCGAGTTTCTTTTTTGTGAAGAAAAAAGATGGTGGTTTGCGTCCGTTTATTGATTATAGAGGTCTAAATTCCATCACGGTGGGTTTTAGTTACCCACTACCTCTCATTGCTACGGCAGTGGAATCATTTCACGGAGCGCAGTTCTTCACTAAACTGGATCTCAGGAGTGCTTATAATCTGGTGCGTAGTCGGGATGGAGATGAGTGGAAAACTGCATTCAGCACTACTTCTGGCCATTATGAGTACCTTGTCATGCCATACGGTTTAAAGAATGCTCCAGCTATATTTCAATCCTTCGTGGATGAGATTCTCAGAGACCTGCATGGACAGGGTGTAGTGGTGTATATTGACGATATTTTGATCTACTCCGCTACACGCACTGCGCATGTATCTCTGGTGCGCAAGGTTCTTAGACGACTGCTGGAGCATGACCTGTATGTGAAAGCGGAGAAATGTGAGTTTTCCAAACGATCAGTTTCCTTCCTGAGTTATCGCATTTCCAGCTCTGGGTTGGTAATGGAGGGTGACCGCGTAAAGGCCGTGCGTAATTGGCCGACTCCGACCACGGTAAAGGAGGTGCAGCGGTTCTTGGGGTTTGCCAATTACTACCGAAGGTTTATCCGGGGTTTTGGTCAGGTAGCTGCCCCTATTACCTCACTGCTGAAAGGGGGGCCGGTGCGTTTACAGTGGTCAGCAGAGGCGGACGGAGCTTTTCATAAGTTGAAGGCGATGTTCACTGAGGCGCCGGTGTTGGCGCATCCGGACCCTTCTTTGGCATTTATAGTAGAGGTGGACGCATCCGAGGCTGGGGTTGGAGCTGTGCTCTCACAGCGTTCGGGTGCGCCACCGAAGCTCCGCCCTGTGCCTTTTTTTCGAAGAAACTCGGGCCAGCGGAGCGGAATTATGATGTGGGGGATAGGGAGTTGTTGGCTATGGTTAAGGCCCTGAAGGTGTGGAGACACTGGCTTGAGGGGGCTAAGCACCCTTTCCTTATCTGGACTGACCATCGTAACCTGGAGTATATCCAATCAGCTAGGAGACTGAATCCTCGTCAGGCAAGGTGGGCCATGTTTTTCACCAGATTTCGTTTCACTATCTCGTATAGACCAGGTTCCCTCAACTCTAAGGCCGACGCGCTGTCAAGACTCTATGACACTGAGGACAGGTCCATCGATCCTACTCCCATCATTCCGGCAGCTAAGCTGGTGGCACCAGTAGTATGGGATGTGGACGCGGACATCGAGCGGGCACTAAGGGAGGAACCTGCACCTCCACAGTGTCCGGAGGGTCATAGGTACGTGCCGCTGGCTGTTCGTGATCAATTGATTCGATGGGCTCATTGTCTACCCTCGTCAGGTCACCCAGGTATTTTTAGGACAGTGCGAGCTCTTCAGAGGAAGTACTGGTGGCCCACTTTGAGGAGGGATGTGCGATTCTATGTCTCCTCCTGTTCAGGGGGCGCCCAGAGTAAGGCTCCTAGACACCTGCCACGAGGTAAATTACAACCTCTTCCCGTTCCACAACGGCCGTGGACCCATCTATCGGTGGATTTTCTTACTGACCTTCCCCCCTCTCAGGGTAACACAACGATCCTGGTCGTTGTGGATCGGTTCTCTAAGTCCTGCCGTCTTATCCCATTGCCCGGTCTCCCTACGGCCCTACAGACTGCGGAAGCTCTTTTCACCCATGTCTTCCGGCAGTACGGGGTGCCCGAGGATATAGTTTCTGATCGGGGCCCCCAGTTCATCTCCCGTGTTTGGAGGGCATTTATGGAACATCTGGGGGTCTTGGTCAGCCTGACCTCAGGGTATCACCCGGAGAGTAATGGGCAGGTGGAGAGAGTGAACCAGGAGGTGGGTAGGTTTCTGCGGTCGTATTGCCAGGACCGGCCAGGGGAGTGGGCGAGATATATTCCCTGGGCAGAAATAGCCCAGAACTCACTAAGCCACTCCTCTACCAACATGTCACCATTTGAGTGCGTGTTGGGGTACCAGCCGGTCCTGGCACCGTGGCATCAGAGCCAGACTGAGGCTCCTGCGGTGGAGGAGTGTGTGCAGCGCTCTAAGGAGACCTGGAGGGCTGTCCAAGAGTCATTACGCCAAGCAAGTGAAAGGCAGAAGAAGAGCGCTGACAGTCACCGCAGTGAGGCCCCCGTGTTTGCACCTGGGGACAGGGTCTGGCTCTCAACCCAAAACCTGCCCCTCCGCTTGCCCTGCCGGAAGCTGGGTCCGCAGTGTATAGGGCCATTTAAAGTCCTGAGGAGAATAAACGAGGTTTGTTATCGATTATTACTTCCTTCGTATTATCGTATTAACCCCTCGTTTCATGTGTATCTTCTCAATCCGGTGGTAGCTAGTCCCATGCAGGAAGGTGAGGTTCCGGAGGTTCCTCCACCCCCTCTGGACAACGAAGGGGTCCCCGGTATACAAGAAAGGAGCTATTCTGGACTCGAGACGCCGGGTGAGGGGCTTGCAGTACCTCGTTGACTGGGAGTGGTACGGTACGGAGGAGAGGTGCTGGGTTCCGGTGAGGGATATACTAGATCCATCTATGTTGAGAGTTCCATCTACTCTGTCCGGATCGCCCAGCGCCTCAGCCCCCGGGTCGTTGCCGAGGCCAGCGTCGGCGCGCTGCGGGAGCTGCTGTCACGAATATTACCGAAGGTGACTCCCCTTCTTGTTCGGGTGGCACTCGGCGGTCGTCGTCGCCGGTCTACTAGCTATCACCGATCCGTTGTTCTGTGTTCCTTTGGTTTTGTCTGATTGGTATCACCTGTTTCTTGTTTGGTTGTTAGGGTAGGGTTATATATAGTTTGTTCAGCCCGCTTCTGTTTCGTGCGGGCTTGTTCATCTGTTCTATGTTTGAGTGTATTTTGTTTGTATTTTGGGTTTCGCACTGTCCGTTAATATTTCTGATCATTTGTTTTCCTACTTTTGTTCATGTTATTTTTCCGGGACATTAAAGCGTGTTTTTTCCCACATCTTTTGCTCTCTGCGCCTGACTCCACACCTCCTCACTCATTTGCCGTAACACATAGAAAATAGTCAAATTAAGAAAAACCCTTGAATGAGTAGATGTTCTAAAACCTTTGACAGGTAGTGTATATGTATATATAGTTTTTTAAAATTGTTTTCTTATTAGAAAACGTTACAGAGGTGCCCTCACATGTCATTACTGCCACACACAACACACACACACACACACACACACGCACGCACGCACGCACGCACGCACGCACACACACACACACTGAGTCTCAGAGAGATGAATGTTTTCCAGTGTTGAACAGTGACATGGCTGACCTGTGAGTCAACCTCTGCAGAGCTCTGGACTAAGCCCAGGGTTAGGATCATGTTACACTCAGCTGACTTCTTTATTGAGGGAAAAGAGCAAGGGGGTCATCCCAATCAGTGATGTAAAGCAGACCATTGTCCCAGTGACAGAATGACCTGATTAATGCAGTGGGGCGTTTGTTAGAGAGATGAAAGGAGAGAAAGAAGGGGGAGGGAGAGAGAGAGAGCGAGAGAGGGAGAGGGAAAATTGGGAAAATCCGTTGCATTATCATTAACAGCAGACTTGTACATTTTCTCAGTGAAATCAATGTACTGAGCAAATGTCAAATTGGCTTTTTACCAAATCACCGTACAACAGACCATGTATTCACCCTGCACACCCTAATTGAGAAACAAACCAATCAAAACAAAGGCAAAGTCTTCTCATGCTTTGTTGATTTCAAAAAAGCCTTTGACTCAATTTGGCATGAGGGTCTGCTATACAAATTGATGAAATGTGGTGTTGGGGGTAAAACATACGACATTATAAAATCCATGTTCACAAACAACAAGTGTGCAGTTAAAATAGGCAAAAAACACAAATTTCTTCCCACAGGGCTGTGGGCTGAGACGGGGATGCAGCTTAAGCCCCACCCTCTTCAACATACAGTATATATCAACGAGTTGGTGCGGGCACTAGAAAAGTCTGCAGCACCCGGCCTCACCCTACTAGAATCTGAAGTCAAATGTTTACTGTTTGCTTATGATCTGGTGCTTCTGTCACCAACCAAGGAGGGCCTTACAGCAGCACCTAGATATTCTGCACAGTTTCTGCGAGACCTGGGCCCTGACAGTAAATCTCAGTAAGACCAAAATAATGGTGTTCCAAAAAAGGTCCAGTTGCCAGGACCACAAATATAACTTCCATTTAGACATCGTTGCCCTAGAGCACACAAAAAACTATACATACCTTGGCCTAAACATCAGCGCCACAGGTAACTTCCTCAAAGCTGTGAACGATCTGAGAGACAAGGCAAGAAGGGCATTCTATGCCATCAAAAGGAACATAAAATTCAACATACCAATTAGGATCTGGCTAAAAATAATTGAATCAATTATAGAACCCATTGCCCTTTATGGTTGTGTGGTCTGGGTCCGCTCACCAACCAAGAATTCACAAACACCAAATTGAGAATCTGCATGCAGAATTCTGCAAAAATATCCTCCGTGTATAATGTAGAAAACCAAATAATGCATGCATAGCAGAATTAGGCCGATACCTGCTAATTATCAAAATCCAGAAAAGATACGTTAAATTCTACAACCACCTAAAAGGAAGCGATTCCCATACCTTCTATAACAAAGCCACCACCTACAGAGAGATGAACCTGGAGAAGAGTCCCCTAAGCAAGCTTGTTCTGGGACTCAAACAAACACAAACACACCCCACAGAGCCCCAGGACAGCAACACAATTAGACCCAATCAAATCATGAGGGAAAAAAATTTAAAAAAAAGATAATTACTTGACACATTGGAAAGAATTAACAAAAAAACAGAGCAAACTAGAATGCTATTTGGCCCTAAACAGAGAGTACATAATGGCAGAATACCTGACCACTGTGACTGACCCAAACTTAAGGAAAGCTTTGACTATGTACAGACTCAGTGAGCATAGCTTTGCTATTAAGAAAGGCTTCTGTAGGCAGACATGGCTCTCAAGAGAAGACAGGCTATGTGCACACTGCCCACAAAACGGGGTGGAAACTGAGATGCACTTCCTCACCTCCTGCCCAATGTATGACCATATTAGAGACACATATTTCCCTCAGATTACACAGATCCACAAAGAATTGGAAAACAAACCCGATTTTGATAAACTCCCATATCTACTGGGTGAAATACCACAGTGTGCCATCACCGTAGCAATATTTGTGACCTGTTGCCACAAGAAAAGGTCAACCAGTGAAGAATAAACACCATTGTAAATACAACCCATATTTATGCTTATTTCCCTTTTGTACATTAACCATTTGTACATCGTTACAACACCGTATATAGACATAATATGACATTTGTAATGTCTTTATTCTTTTGAAGCTTCTGTATGTTAAATGTTTACTGTTAATTTTTATTGTTTATTTCACTTTTGTATATTATCTACCTCACTTGCTTTGGCAATGTTAAAATATTTTCCCATGCCAATAAAGCCCCTTGAATTGAATTGAGAGGGAGAGGGAGAGGGAGAGGGAGAGGGAGAGGGAGAGGGAGAGAGAGAGGGAGAGGGAGAGAGGGGGGAATCAGGGCATGAGAAGTTTTGATACGTGTTTGAGAGTCTGTCCAATGTCGAGCACTTATCCAGGGGAGAAATATTTCACAGCTGACATACGTGTATGTGTGAGTGTGTGTGTGTGTGTGTGTGTGTGTGTGTGTGTGTGTGTGTGTGTGTGTGTGTGTGTGTGTGTGTGTGTGTGTGTGTGTGTGTGTGTGTGTGTGTGTGTGTGTGTGTGTGTGTGTGTGTGTGTGTGTGTGTGTGTGTGTGTGTGTGCGTGTGTGTGCGAGTGCGTGTGTGTGTGTGTGCGGGTGTGTGTGGGTGTGTATGGGTGTGTGCGTGTGAGCCGGGGGTGGATATAAATGATGTAACCAACTCTTAGGGGAGAGGGGCCAGGCCAAGGACAGAACAGATGAGGGGAGGCTGAGGCCCGATGCTAAAGAAAAACACTTTCCCTGTCCTATTTTTGCCTTCTGACAGGGAGAAAAAGTACATGTTCAGTCTTTCTCTGAGCTATTCTCTCTCTATTTTCTCTCCATCAAACTGCCAATCTGAAAATCACAGAAACCACAAAACCCAGTTAGAATGGAAGCATTACAATCTCATGAGTTACAGTGGCTGAGTTTCATCGAGAAGGTATCAATAATATCCAAACACATTTGATCTACAACTAACATTCTGTTTTTGGATCGGCAACTTAAATCTACATACTTCATGACCAAACCATTCATATAAAACCACCTTTAGCGACTAGACATGTTGTTTCTATACAATATCCTTTGGTTCTGGTAAACTCTTTATGTGAGTCATTAAGCAAGTGATGATGGAAACTAGTTAAAGACGTTAGCAGTGGGATTTGTCTACAGTTGAGGGGAAATGGCCCGTGTCATAGTGATAGTGCCCTTCTCCCTAGTCTTTCACTTTGAATCACAGTTCTGGGGTGATGTACTGTAAGGGTTACACGGTAATATCTGTCTCACTAATACATCTATAGATGACCCTGTCAACAAAACGTCTTTCTGTTTGGACATGTTTCCTGTAACATACATCACCAGCCATCAGACTGCTGAATATTTCACCTTAGCTGTGCACTGCTCCGACCTGCACCTTGAGACTCTCTGCACCTTGGAGACTGTTGTCACTGACTCTCCACACGCCCAACCCTTATACACAAGCACACATAAATACACACACACACAAGCACACACATGCACATGTACTCTCTCTCTCTCACACACACACACACACACACACACACACACACACACACACACACACACACACACACACACACACACACACACACACACACACACACACACACACACACACACACACACACACACACACACACACTCACACACACTCACATAAACACTCAGACAAATGCACATATACTCTCACACACTCACACACATTCAGTACACACAGTCAACGCTGCTGCTCTAGTACATTCTACTTATTTAACTGCGTGACCAAGACGCTACCCACTTTATATTGTAAATACAGTCATGATTGGCATAGCACATTCATCGTCTATACTGTATTTCCTATTGTGTACAATCCATACTACCTCTTTTGTTACTTGATATTTAGAGTTTTGATTTTTGATATTGATTATTGCACTGAGGACGTTAGTACACAAGCATCTCACTACACTCTTTTATACCTGCTGTAAACTGTGTATGCGACGATTACAATTTGATTTCATTTGGAATTTGATATACAGTACCAGTACCAGATTTGTTTCACACTTTTTTGGTTACTACATGATTCCATATGTGTTATTTCATAGTTTTGATGTCTTCAATATTATTCTACAATGAAGAAAATAGTAAAAAAAATAAAGAAAAACCCTTGAATGAATCGGTGTGTCCAAACTTTTGACTGGTACTGTACATGTAATCATTAGTGTAAAGGTATACTTGTAAGCCAGCAGGGAATACCTGATGGTCTGATGTCAGTGTTGTAGATGATTGAGGTGGATGAGTGAGAGATTCTGTTCAGTATCCTCATACAGTAATGACATAGGTTGGCACTATACATACAGTGTGCTACTGTATATAGGCTTATGAGATTTAGCCATCTCCTACATGTATAACGATGGTCAGAGGTGCTGGCTAAAACACATCCAGATCTGCGACAGGGCTAGGCAGGGTGCACAGGGGGTACACCTCCTTCCTCCCTCTCCTTAGCTCTGCTGGTAATCATGTCAGGAACAAAGCAGAGCAGGCTATAGATAATACGGTTCTGCACCCACTGCTCTACCTCTCCTGTGCCTGGTTGAGGGGAGGAGGAGGAGGTGAATGTGGGGGGGGGCACAGCAGCATAGACGCTCAGCTCACAAAAGCCACCATGCAGGACTTTAATCCCCCCCAATCCCAGTGGGTGAAAAAAAATCCCTTTGAAGAATGTCCCTATTTTTTCCCTCCTTTCTGTCCTTCTCCTCTGCTGCCACGCTGAAGTGTTACTTGTAAATTCATAAAAGTCTCTAATGGCACTCTGGGTACTCTGCTCGGGCTCATTCTGGCTTCATTAAAGAGCTCAGCAGAGGGATGGGAAGGAGAGAGGGGTAGTAGGGTAAGGGAGTGCAGGGGTGGGGGTACTTCAGACCAGGCCCAGTGGCTGTGTTTGTGCTGTAATCGGGGGGTGGAGAGGGGAGTAGTGGGTTATTCTGAGTCAGAGCTGTGCTCTGCAGCCCATAATTAATGTGCCCTGATGGAGGGTCTGGACAATAGGAGCCTTTCAGGGTGCCGTGGGCCCCTGTCTCTGTCCTGTTCTGTCCTGTGGGCGCATTGTTGCCCCTGCCGTAACTTCTGCCAGCTGGGCCGAGGGGGAAACTTCAACACAGCGGGGGCCAGAGACACCACAGTCCAGGACATCTCTGTATGTGTGTGTGTGTGAGTGTGAGTGTGTGTGTGTGTGTGTGTGTGTGTGTGTGTGTGTGTGTGTGTGTGTGTGTGTGTGTGTGTGTGTGTGTGTGTGTGTGTGTGTGTGTGTGTGTGTGTGTGTGTGTGTGTGTGTGTGTGTGTGTGTAGAAAGGCAGGGGCGCATTGATGCCCGCTCTGGCCAAATTGGATTAGCTAAAAAAAGCTCAGAAGAAAAGAGCGGGGGACAGAGAAAAGTAAAAGTCACTCACATTCAGCACAACTCATCAAATTGCAGTTTGTGGCCTCTGAGGAGTCCAGTCGGAGTTTAACCATGAGCTCCAGACTGCTGTCATACTGAGTACAGCAGTGACAGCAGTGACAGTGAAAGTCATGGTTTGTGGTTTGGCTTCCCTCTCACTGAAACCATTGGAAATTGTGGGAAAGTTGTATGGGCAGATGGTGGAAGCCAACTCTCCGTTTGGAAGTTACACAATTTTGTGTGGAGAGTCCAATACCCTTCTGTGCATTTGATATACAAATAAGAACAATATCACTTAGATACGATCAAAAGTTCGAAAGTAGAAAGTAAACCCACTGCAGCAACTCACTGTATGGATATCAGGTGGCTATGTGCCACATAGTTACCATGGCAGGCATTCCTTCACACAACCGCACTCATGTAACATGGAACAGACCTCTCTCACCAAGGTCTCAGTGTCGCGCTGTCTAGCCCACTGATCCTCAGAGAAACCAAGTGAGAGAGAGAGAGAGAGAGAGAGAGAGAGAGAGAGAGAGAGAGAGAGAGGAAGAAAAAGAGATGAGAGAGAGAGAGATGCTGGGTCCAGACCAGACGAGAGCAGACCGGACCAGGGTACTAGCACACCCAGTCAGCCAGGCCAGCCAGGCACTCAGCCCAGAGCACAAGCCTCAGGAGCGGGCTATTTCAATCGGCTCCTCGGACCGGCAGTAATGGTCAAGCTTGCAGCTGGCCGCACAATGTCCTCCAGCCTAAGCAGAGCTGTCCAGGCCATGACTCCAGAGACATGCCAGGGACATTCAGACGGACCAGTAGGAGAGAGGGAGGAAAAGGGAAGAAAGGACAGAGAGAAAGGGATTGCGAGAGACAAGTGGAAGGGGGGCAAAATGCTGAGTTAAGTAAAGAAAGATAAATTAATGAAGAGATAGATCAAGAGAGAGATCAAGTTTTTTTCTTCCGCACACACAGCTCTTTCCTTCAAGATGATGTTTCCTCAGGTTTGGTCAGTAGAGGGCACTGTGGTCATCGCTTTGTCTTTAACTGGGCCATGTATACAGAGCTGCTCGCATTATCATATGGACTGAACGTTTCTGACAAACGCTCACGGTGGCTATATGTCAGTTGAGGCTTTGTAACAGTGATATAGCACACTGCTGCCTATGTCTCTCCAGAGACAGGCCCTATTCCAGTGCACTTCATTTGACATGGGGACATCAGATGCTCTACTAACACAACAGACTGAGTGGCTCTAGGCTTTACCTACACTGAATCTGACCTTATACAGCCAGCCCATGGACACTCAATAGTATATGATTGTTTCGTTACTGCTGGGAAATATCTGTGTGTGTGTGTGTGTGTGTGTGTGTGTGTGTGTGTGTGTGTGTGTGTGTGTGTGTGTGTGTGTGTGTGTGTGTGTGTGTGTGTGTGTGTGTGTGTGTGTGTGTGTGTGTGTGTGTGTGTGTGTGTACGTGCGCGTGCATATGACTATGGTGTCTGTTCTGATTTCTGTCCCCTTTGCCTTCTGTCATTTGTCTGTGAGTGTGAGCGCCTGTCCGTATCCCGTTTTGTTTCAACACGCATGTGTTTACCGTGTGTGTGTTTGTGAGGAGAGGTGTGTGTGTGTGTGTGTGTGTGTGTGTGTGTGTGTGTGTGTGTGTGTGTGTGTGTGTGTGTGTGTGTGTGTGTGTGTGTGTGTGTGTGTGTGTGTGCGTGTGTGTGTGTGTGTGCGTGTGCGTGTCCCCTCGGCTTTGTGTAGTTACCGCTGCTGCAGATTCCATGAGTTACTGCTCCTGTCCCAGACTGACCACCCAACTACCACCCAGCCTCCCCAGCCCCAGACTGAACTGTTAGCTGTTTATAGCCCCATCAGGCCACACGGACAGGTGCTGAACAGGCAGATAGTACAGACACTCACACAGACTGATCACTAGAAACACATCGTGATTTCGGACGTTTGAAAAGGTCCTGCGAGCGTTGATATAAACCTTCCTCTGCGGTAAAAAACCCCACAAAAAAACACCAAAAAGATCAAAACAATTGCCCAGCACTGGGAGCGAATTCTCTAGCGAGCCTCGAGAATGCTGTGCATGCTGATGATACCTGAAGCTATTTTGTTTTAAGCCTTCCCCAAACCATAGCCCTGACCTAAACTTAATGCCCGGCACGTAACCCTTTGAGTTGCTTCTGTTTTAACTCTGTAATCGCTCGGATTTAACGCGTCAATGTTGGAAGGAAAACTATGAGATCTTGTTGGACACGAGCCACCCCCTCGGGGGCCACAGCCACAGAGACACAGCCACCTGTCCCTCTGTGGCTCCCTGGGAATAGCATGTACCCCTCTGAATAATGCAGTCATTGACCCAGCGTTACAGTAACTGAAAGTAAAGTGCCTAATGTATGTGTTTGTATTCATTTTATGTACCCTTTCTATGTGTATAGGTGTAGCTGCAGTAGTGGCCCATCTGAATGTACATAACTTCGTACACATCCATGGACTACGCACAAATGTCCCTTACTGAAATGACCCACTGCTATCATTACATACGCAAGTAAATGCAATCTATAAAAGAGAAGGAAGAGAGGGAGGGGCAGTTCTCATCCCATCTGATCTGTGGTGGTCAGAGTAATCCAAGTGCAGCGGAAGGGAATTACCTGGGTTGACAGGGGGAACTGTGGCGTCCCGGTCCCTCCTAATCTGCAGCATGGAGGCCCAGCCTAATCTAATTTAAAGTGTCCAGGAGACCCAGGACGACCAGGAGCTGTGGCTGCTCTACCTCATTGAGCAGACTGAGGAGAGGCTGAGGGGACAAAGGTGGCCGCCCCGCTTTGATGTGACAGAGGGGACAGGGGAATGTAGGGATATGGACCAATACCTTCTAGTAGCTTATATGAGTCCTAACATAACGTCTCTAGGGGTTTCTGAAGGTAAAGTTATTGTCTTTGTTCCAATGTGTACTTTAGACTCAGTACTGTACCTAAGATATATAATTTAACACTCTACAGTGTGTACTTCAATGTGTATACATGTATGTAGACCAGTCATTCTACTCTACTGAGACTTGTCTTAGTCAGATGTGTGTGTGTGTGTGTGTGTGTGTGTGTGTGTGTGTGTGTGTGTGTGTGTGTGTGTGTGTGTGTGTGTGTGTGTGTGTGTGTGTGTGTGTGTGTGTGTGTGTGTGTGTGTGTGTGTGTGTGTGTGTGTGTGTGAGTGAGTGAGTGATGTCTGTTAGCTGATCTGCCATGGGTGTGTGGAAGTGAGCGAGTGAGGGTGTAGGATGGCAGGTTGCAGCCTGTCTGTAAGACGTAGGAGGCTGGGGGAGGGGGGGGGGCCTGGGGGTAGAGGAGCATGTGGGACTGACTGACTGGAGCTTTAACAACAGGTCCCAGCCTGTCAGGGACTGATCTGCTGGAGAAACCTGGGCCAAGGCTGTGGGGGTTGGGATAGGGTGCTTTGGGGGAGGGTAAAGGGTGGAGGGGCTGGGGCTGGGGCTGGTTTGATTGGAGTAATGAGTTGGACTGGACTAGGATTAGGTTACTGTGCTGTCTGTCTGTCAGCTGTGAGGTCTGTGCTGTCTGTCTGTCTGTCACCCTGAGGTCAAACACAGCCCCCAGTCAAGTCTGCAATGCCACCCCTGACCCGAACCTTTCCCTCCTCCCTGCTGCCAATCCTGTCCTGTCCCTTGCCCTGTCCCTGCTGTCACCATGTCCTCTGCACATTCCTCTCCAGGTCACTCAGAGGGTGGAATTACAGTGTGTGTGTGTGTGTGTGTGTGTGTGTGTGTGTGTGTGTGTGTGTGTGTGTGTGTGTGTGTGTGTGTGTGTGTGTGTGTGTGTGTGTGTGTGTGTGTGTGTGTGTGTGTGTGTGTGTGTGAGTGAGTTTGTGAGTGAGTGTGTGAGTACATGCATGTGTCTGTGTGTGTGTGTTGAAATGTATGCAGTAGATTTGAAGTGTTCTCGCCAAATTTTAGGCTGGATGTATTTGTTCCATTGGGCTATGGTTACAGGATACAGACCCTGCCAAGTAGGCAGACAGTCTCTAAGTTTAGAGTCTTCTGTATATACCGGCTGATTGTATACAACCACAAGGCAAAGGAAAGATGTAAAGCTAAGGTTTCTATTGTCTTACACGAGCAGAATAGTGTCTGCCCATGGAAGCTCAAGTAAATGTTTTGTGGGGAAGTCGTCGCGAATAGCTTGTCTGAGTAGTAGTTGACATGTGGAGTCTTTGACTGTTGTAAGGCCTTCCGTAAGCTTATTCATTCCGCGCTGGTGAAAAAGTAAGTTCAGTCAATTTTTCAAGCAACATCAACTAGTCTCTTGTAAGCACCAGTCCAATAATGTCCACTTCACTTTCTTTTCGCATATCATGTGTGGCAGCAGAGATCAGTCAGTCGCATCGCCTACCAGCCGTCACATAGGGTGCCCCCCCCCCCAAAATCACTGGGTCTGGTTTTCCAATTCAATATGATTTTTGCTTCGCTAGAATACAGAGACACAGTCATAAGGTCAATGGCATGGAGGAGGATTGCAGAGATTGTTGGTGCTGATGGTGGGTGAAGAGAGAATTGCACAACAACGTTTGCTTCTGCTGACCGCTAGCTATGAACGTCAAGCAACCTAAAGCTCAAAACTGTGATCATAGCCACCATTTGTGAATGTGTTGAGCAAATTAAATTGTGAAATTTGCCCATCAAAGGACAGAAATCACCAGTAACACGCATTATAACATTGTAAATGATACACTAAGCATGAATTTCTCATGTATCGTGCTCCCAATTAGATTATGGTATCTTAACATTATGATTCTCATATATTATAGCTTATGGCTCTTTCATTATACTTGTGTCATGACATTGATGATTTTGCTCACTTCCTGTAAAATACATACAGTAGGTCTACATGGACATGAATGGGTACTTTGAGTAAAATAAATTTCCGCTTTGGAAATCTATCTTCACCAACCAACATCTCTGCAATCGTCCTCCATGCCGTTGACCTTCTGAGTTGAACTCTGTATTCTAAAATCATTCTCAGCAACAACAAAAAAACAATGTAGAAGTACAACGCTCCCCGTGCCACATTATTTTCCTTTTTTATATTTTGAATTAGCCTACAAATCGCCAGCTCCTTTTCTTCCCGTGTCCAATGCTGCACCTACAATACAAGGGTTGGATTTGCACAAAACAATTTCATGTCAGAAAAATAACGTACAAAATGTGGCTTACGATTCCCTCATATACATTATTTGCGTCTATCATTTTAAATGGAGAACATATAGCTAGCTCATCAATATATAAAAAAAAAGTATGTGTGAGTTTAGCTATTCTCTGCTTCAGATGTACAATGACAAGGGGTCACATTGATTGCACATGCCCATTAGGCCGGTTACGCCATCATACTTTAGGCTTATGGCTGCATTGGTGATGCATGCCTTTGTGATAAGCTGCAAAATGGGTCCACGTAGCTGATATCCTAAGACAGTGACAATGAAATAAAACCGACTGGAGAGCTCACAACGGGACAAAAAGGGAAAACAGAAACACAAATCAGAGACAGATCCCCTTCACACCTTTTCGTTGCAGAAATTGGGATCTGTGAACATTTAAAACAAGTTTAAACACATCACCCAAATGAATCAGCATTGCATGAATCTAAATGTAATTTCAAAATGTACAAATAATCTAACTTCTTTGTAAATGTTACACATCTTAGTAAGTAGAGTATAACTACTAAAGCATCATTTCGGGTGAACAAAAAAGTCCATACCAGAGTTTGCCAACTTTGCGCCACTCCCTGATTTCCTGGGTGAGCAGGCTTCTATTCCAGCCCAGCAATAATACACATTATTATCAACTCATTAGGCTTGATCATTTGAATAAGGTGTGCTAGTGCTGGGCTGGAATAGAAGCCTGCACACCCGGCACACGTCCAGGAGAAGGATTTGACCTGCTACAGTTGTAATACGTTTGTAGCCTACATTGTATGTGAATTTTAACTGTATTATTGTATAGAACATGTGTACTTATGGTATCATTCTTATGGTATCATAAGTACACATACAACCCATGGCATACAAGGATGTGCCAGCAGTCTCTTGGGACATTCACTGGGACCTCTTCATCTACAGACAGGCTTTCACAGCTCTCCATATCTGAGGACAGACAATACAAGGAAACAGGCTTCATTTTATTACATTTAGACAACACTGGCTATTATCTTTCTGTCTGTCTTCACAGTTGTCCTCTCCAGGGATTAAAACTGGAGAATATGTTCATAATGTCATCTCACAACCTTCCCTATCTAACTACTTTTTCTGACAGCTGAAGAAGACAATCCTTTCACCCTCTTCCATTGCTGTTGATGATATTTCACTTGTCTACAGTATGTAAAGTTGGCTAGCTAGCTAGCTAACAAGCAGCTCATTAGCCTACACACAATGGCCTGCTGTAGCTAGCCAGCTAGCTAATAATACGTTTTTTTTTTTACATTTTCAAAACGTATTTACTTACTTGAATAGGTTCACACGTACGCCCACGAAGAGGCCAATCATTTGGAGCAAAGAGTTGTCAAGTGGAGGCATCGCTTCTGGTCTAAATGTACAGTCACTCACCGGCTTTCCGCTCTTCCTGCACATCTTTTCTTCCATCAGTGTATTATAATTTAGCCGTGATGGTGAGCGGGGATGGAGATCCTGGTCAGTCTTCTGTTTTTATATTTGTACATTTGATACATTGGAGCAGTGCACAGTGTGCTCAAAGTTGATACATTGTATACAGTTGAAGTCGGAAGTTTACATACACCTTAGCCAAATACATTGAAGCTCAGTTTTTCACAATTCCTGACATTTAATCCTAGTAAAAATTCCCTGGTTAGGTCAGTTAGGATCACCACTTTATTTTAAGAATGTGAAATGTCAGAATGATAGTAGAGAGAATGATTTATTTCAGCTTTTATTTCTTTCATCACATTCCCATTGGGTCAGAAGTTTACATACACTCAAATAGAATTTTGTAGCATTGCCTTTAAATTGTTTAACTTGGGTCAAATGTTTTGGGTAGCCTTCCACAAGCTTCCACAATAAGTTGGTGGCCCATTCCTCCTGACAGATCTGGTTTAACTGAGTCAGGTTTGTAGGCCTCCGCACAAGCTTTTTCAGTTCTGCCCACAAATTTTCTATAGGATTGAGGTCAGGGCTTTGTGATGGCCACTCCAGTACCTTGACTTTGTTGTCCTTAAGCCATCTTGCACCAACTTTGGAAGTATGCCAGGGGTCATTGTCCATTTGGAAGACACATTTGCGACCAAGCTTTAACTTCCTGACTGATGGATTGAGATGTTGCTTCAATATATCCACATAATTTTCCTCCCTCATGATGCCATCTATTTTGTGAAGAGCACCAGTCCCGCCTGCAGCAAAGCACCCCCACAACATGATGCTGCCACCCCGTGCTTCACGGTTGGGATGGTGTTCTTCGACTTGCAAGCCTTCCCCTTTTTCCTCCAAACACAATGAAGGTCATTATGGCCCAACAGTTTTATATGTGTTTCATCAGACCAGAGGACATTTCTCCAAAAAGTACCATCTTTGTCCCCATGTGCAGGTGCAAACCGTAGTCTGGCTTTTTTATGGCGGCCTTTCAGGATATGTCGATATAGGACTCGTTTTACTGTGGATATAGATACTTTTGTTCCAGTTTCCTCCAGCATCTTCACAAGGTCCTTTGCTGTTGTTCTGGGATTGATTTGCACTTTTCGCACCAAAGAACGTTCACCTCCAGGAGACAGAATGCGTCTCCTTCCGGAGCGGTATGACGGCTGCATGGTCCCATGGTGTTTATACTTGCATACTATTGTTTTGCACAGATGAATGTGGTACCTTCAGACATTTGGAAATTGCTCCCAAGGATGAACCAGATCTGTGGTCTTGGCTGATTTCTTTTGATTTTCCCATGATGTCAAGCAAAGATGCAGTGAGTTTGAAGGTAGGCCTTGAAATACATCCACAGGTACACCTCCAATTGACACAAATTATGTCAATTAGCCTATCAGAAGTTTCTAAAGCCATGATATCATTTTCTGGAATTTTCCAAGCTGTTTAAATGCACAGTCATCTTACTGTATGTAAACTTCTGACCCACTGGAATTGTGATACAGTGAATTATAAGTGACATAATCTGGCTGTAAGCAATAGTTGGAAAAATGACTTGTGTCAAGCACAAAGTAGATGTCTTAACCGACTTGCCAAAACTATAGTTTCTTAACAAGGAATTTGTGGAGTGGTTGAAAAAGGAGTTTTAATGTTTCCAACTTAAGTGTATGTAAACTTCCGACTTCAACTGTATCATTTCCCCCCTGGCTTTGTACATTCGCTGTCAAGCAGCCTGAGAGGAAAAACAGCTTCAAGACAAGCGTACTTACAGCATTTCAGAATAGAAAACAGCTTGTCTCTATGACTCCTATAACCAGAGCTACCTTGTTTTCTTGCATTTTGATATAATATAATTTGATATAACCTCACAAATCATTGGATTCATATCGGTAGGATTCATATAGGCCTAACTATGTAAAAAAAATCTTTCTCTTTCCTGTGCTCCTTCCGTTTTGTTTGGTGCCTCATGTTTTTAAATTTGGGAGCAGTCTGTGTGTATGTTTGGGAGAGAGAGTGTGTGTGTGTGTTTATGATAGAGTGAGACAGGGAGAGTGTGTGTGTGTCTGTGTGTTAACTGAAGAGTAGAAGGTTTAATTCATTGTTTTCCCCTTACTGACACAATGAAATGCAGGTCATTATGCATGTATATTTCTTCCTCCTGTTCCTCCAGCCCAATCACAGGTAGGCCTTTGCAAATGTGAGAAAATCAGACAGTTTGAAGTAAAAGTGTGAATATCAGTGACAGGATTTTTTTTTAGCATGTGCATAACGTTTTGAAAACAGGAACAAGCAACATACACTTGGTATGTGTGTGTGTGTGTGTGTGTGTGTGTGTGTGTGTGTGTGTGTGTGTGTGTGTGTGTGTGTGTGTGTGTGTGTGTGTGTGTGTGTGTGTGTGTGTGTGTGTGTGTGTGCGTGCGTGTGTGCGTGTGCGTGTGTGTGTGTGTGTCTTTCTCTCTGTGTGTAAGTGTGTTAGTATGTCTGTAAGGTTATAATTGTGTGTCCTGTCACTCCACATTAGAGACCTGTTTGTTCCCACTGCTGATGTTTATCCTGGGCCCCTGAGAGAGACAGGGGGTGGGGGGGTTAGTCCACGGTCGACCCCCACTCCACCGCTATGGTCCATTCCTTAATGGGATAAGAGGACCACAGTCGCCGATGGAGACAAGGTCAAGCTGAGGTGCTGCCAGCTCTGGTTAAGTGCAACAGTGTTTCCCCCCTATGGGACAGGTGCACTCAAACCATCCGACTTGCTCACCGGGCAATTACACGGAATTGTGCTGGGACTCAGAATTGTGCTGGGACTCAGAATTGTGCTGGGACTCAGAATTGTGCTGGGACTCAGAATTGTGCCAAACAAAAACCATTGATTTCAAAGTTTAACAAACTCTATGCACAAGGACCACTTTTAACAATTTACTCTGAACGTTTAAAAAAAAAACATTTCTGGAAAAAGTTTGGTAACAGAATTTCGGTAAAAGCGCCCTTAGTTTTTTAATGACCACGTTTTCCAAAAACTCTGTTCAATATCGGCTCAGAATTAAGATTCAGCAATGTCTGCAGAAAGAATGGGATGCCAGCTATGACATGACATCTTGAGTTTGAAAAAAATCTATTTTGGTTATTGAACTACAGTAAGTCAAAGTGGATTTACCCCGGTAACAGAATTGTGGTAACAGAATTTCATCATGGGTCCCTGATCTGTACTACACAGAAAGGCAAAATTATGGATATGAATGTCATTCTCTTGATGATGATGATGTATCCTAAATAGGTACACAAAGGTAGAAATATGCAATACCCTCCTTTGCATATTTGGCTATTACTCTACACACTGGCTGTTATTTTAACCCTCATACTACCAACATATTTTGCATACATGGATTACCAACTGGGGTCATTTAATCCCAAAAAGAAATGATTGGAAAAAGCATCATAATAAAATATCAACTACAGTAATATCAAAACATAATTAGACATGTAAATAATGTTATCTGAAATAAAAAATATATGTGGGATATGTGTGGGATACAGCGATGAGATAGTCAGAAAAAAATCATGTTAAACACTTATTACACACAGAGTAAGTCCATGCAACTTTGTTGAGCACATTTTTACTCCTGAACTTATTTAGGCTTGCCATAATAAAGGGGTTGAATACTGATTGACAAGACATTTCAACTTTTCAATTTGTATTATTTTGCAAAAATGTGTAAAAACAATTCCACTTTGACTTTATGGGGTATTGTGACACAATATCTCAATTGAATCAGTTCTGTAACACAAAAAGTTAAGGGGTGTGAATACTTTCTGAAGGCACTGTATACCGTAGAACTTCAAGTCCATCAGTACCTCCTCAACATACACACTCTCATTTGTCTTATATTGTTTCTCACAGATTGTCTCCATAGAACGTTATTAATAGCCTGGGCGTTTATTTGCTTACATCACTGAACACAACAGGTGCATATTAGAGACAGGATTCTATTTCATCCAGGCGTCTAATGCGCACAGCTTTTGCATAGTTAATTGTTTAATTCCAGCATTCACTTCCAGCATTTTAATCAATTTCTTAATTTCCTCCACTAATATGTTATCATTTACACAATGTGTCACGTTTCTTTTGTCTTAGTATGGCTGTATATTTTTTTTTAAACATATTATGCTCCTCTTTGACTGTGCATTTTTGGCAGTTCTTACTTTCGCCAACAGAGGGCAATCAGATGTACTCCCGAAATTGTTAAATGTTTTTGTGCTTGTGTCACGGATCCCTCTGGAACTTTCGTTGCGCACACCTGGCCCCTATTCCCACTGATTGTATTTGTATATATGTGCCCTTTGTTCACCACAGTGCTGTCAATTACTGTTACTCTGTCCGTTGGTGCGTGTGAGTACCTGTGCTGTGTGCTTTGAGGCTTTCGTGCCCTTGTGGATTGCGAAGATGATTGCAGGTCTCCTCCCGTGTGATAATCATCGTGCACTTGTTTTATTTACTCAAAGTACTCCTCGCTCTTTTGTTTGGGTTTCAACCCTGTGTGTTTTGTTACGTGTTTGTTTGGTCTTCGTCTCCGTGCCTTTACATGGCACACCGTAATTTGGGGCTTAATAATAATAAAAAACTATTACGCATTCCTGCGCCTGTCTCCCGAATCATTTATACCAATGTCACAGCATGCCGGTTAGCTAGCAGTTCTCAGCTGTTAGCAGCCAATGGGCTAGCAGTTTCTTACTCACGATAAAAACGGATTATTGCAAAATAAATTGAGTCATTACTGAATTATTTCATGTGACAAATCAAACATTAAACTCAGTGTATGGTTATTCATGGTAAACCATTCATTTAGACCCGGTGTTTATTTGAAACAGACATTTATTTGCTGAAATGTGTGCCGTTGCCCAGCTATTAAAATGGACAGGGGGGCCGTTTGAGACTGTATTTAGTTGAAGTTTTACAGCATATGACACGTTAGCCATTAGATATGGGGAGATTTCATGAAATAAATGTCTGTTTCAAATAAACACCGGGTCTAAAATGAAATGAAAGCTGAATGAGCGTGTGTGGGATTTAGAGACAGGAAGGTTAGATGATGTTGTGCTTATGAGTAGAGAGGCGGTGTACTGTGTTGTATGATTAGGGTGTGTTATGAGCAGAGAGGTGCACCGTGCACACTCACTATCAGCTAGCCCGATGACCCAGTTAGAGAGAGATAGCGGCACACCTGCTCCAATGCCAACACAGTGAATATTAACTTTTATACTGACGACAACGACATGAAACAAGACCACAGCACAATCAGGGATTGACAAAGACAATGTGGCACGTTACGCAAAAGCAACAAAATAACTTTCATGATGCAATCCTTATTGCATTCGGTTGCCAGTAAATAGTATGTCTTAGAGCATATAAAGGCAAAGTACAAGTGGCTGGAGGTACTCAATCATAGCTGCTGACGACCTTGAGTTAACTTTTTATTGTTCGCTTGACATTTATTCATGTCAAGCTGAGAAGTGATATTGCTCGGTTGAGCAATACGATTACCACCGTGTGTGTGTGTGTGTGTGTGTGTGTGTGTGTGTGTGTGTGTGTGTGTGTGTGTGTGTGTGTGTGTGTGTGTGTGTGTGTGTGTGTGTGTGTGTGTGTGTGTGTGTGTGTGTGTGTGTGTGTGTGTGTGTGTGTGTGTGCGTGCGTGCGTGTGTGTGTGTGTGTGTGTGTGACTGCATGCGTGTCTGTATGTGTACAGAGCAAGAAAAGATGTAGGGAAACAGGTTAGTACAGACAGTACGTACAATACAAAGGACAGCAATCTGAGTGAGTACTGTACATTTTATGCTCAGTGTTTCTTTCCAAAAGCTTAACACACAAAACTGCAATGTAACAACAACAGCGGGAGAGAAGAGAAAAAAAAGAGAGAGAGAGAGAGAGAGAAAGTGAAAAGGCTCCAGCTCCAGAGTGCTGTGAGGAGGAAACCAGGGCATTGAGATAAACAGGCCTTATCAGGCATAACTGTGCATATCACAGGTCTGTCAAACCACAGTGTGCGTAAATGCAGCCATGGTACACAGCCTCAGTGTGCTGATGGGGAGAGATGAGAGAGAAGATTACTGCACCAGCTGGGACAAACACTGGCACATAGACAGAGCTACACACCACAACATCACACGCCAACATCTCAACACTGTGTGTATTTTCATATGTGAATAGATTAACATAAAGGGGTGGAACAGGGCAGCAGCCACCAAAAAACATAACAAGAAAGAGAAGAAAGATACATTTGATGGATGTTCATTTTTTTTGTGGAATTGAAAAAAAGTGAAGAAAGTGAAAAACGTTGAGAGATTGTACGCACTGAAATGAAAGCAACGTGAAAATGAACACTCGGATTACAGTGATAATATGTCTGATCTCACAAACAAATGTTAAGTATAGATAAATGTCATCTAAAAACAAGCATGTACATTTGTTATCCGAGGGTATCCTGCTATTGGCACACTTGTTGAATTATGCAACAGTGACAACAGCCGTAATTAATGAGGCAGTCTAGACAGCGCAGGTGAGTGCAAGCAGGCCTAAACAGAGTTTTTGGTGGCTGCTGCCCTGTTCCACCCCTTTATGTTAATATATTAATATATGAAAATACACACACTTGTATTTATGCAAATGAAGCACGTATAATAATATTTCTTTGAACACATTTTTTTTAGATACATAATACCATTAGAAAATGTATATATGAGTGCATTCTATGAAGAAAAACAACTGAATTTCCACTAAAAATAGTCTGTGCCAGTAAATTGTTTTAAGAGCTATAATACGGTCAATATCTGATGGATTGAAAAACATTCAAAAAGTTTGGAGTATCTTCATCCATTGTCCAACTGTTTCATTCATTGCAATTGTTTTAAAACCTTATTAACAATCTTGATGACCGTTGCCAACGCACGGGTGCGTGTGCGTGCACAGCGTGTGTCTTTACTATTACTGTAGGTGGCACGGGATCTTTACGGGATCTTTACATCTGTCTAGGATGACTCATTTGTGGACTACATAGTCAGAGGCTATTCAGTGACTACTGTGGCCGACACACAGGCCCTCAGTAGCCACTGAATATCCTCTGACTACGTAGTCCATAAATGAGTCATCCTAGACAGATGTATATAGACATATTGTCCTGCTTCACAAGATCACAAACCCGTACAGCAAAACAGTCCAAACACAGGCCAGAGTGGAGTTGAGTAAAGAGCAAAATATGCAGCAGACAGACGGTGACATACGTACGTGTGAGGGGAGGCTGGTATCAGCTTTTAAGCCATAGAAAGTGATACTTTTGGGAAAACATAGGACTCACGGTCCGTGACACATAAGTCAATACATTGCATTCAATGCAAAGAGATATGCTTCAATAGTACCCCCCCCCCCCACCTCATGTTCCTTCAGAGAGGAGAAGTCTAGTTAACAGATGAGTGATGTGGGTTAAGCCACAGGCCTTTCTCATTCATCTCCCCCCCCCCTGTTCTGTTTTCCCAAAGTGTCTCAGTGCACTGTGTGACTGACGCCTGTGCACACACACATTTTCAGTCAGCCCGCCACAGCCCGCTACTTTCAGAGACGGGGCTGCCTTCCTACATGTACCTGTTTGAGTAGTGCTTATGAGGTGTTTTTGTCGGTACGCTATGGTATGATACCAGCCAACGTGAGTTCCGCTCACAGAGAAGGACGGGTACATCTCCGCCTCTTACACGCTGGTTTCCAGTTCTTGCTCACCTGTGTTTGCATGTGTGTCTATTTGTGTACGTGTGGTTGGCATGTGTGTGCGTGGGTGTGTGTTTGTGTGTGTATATGCGTGTGGGAGGAATGGAGAGTGGAACAGAGAGTCCCACCACCACTTCTGGGCATATCACCCACACTGTCTCTCTCTCAGGGGGCAGTGGGAGGTGTACCCATTACCATCCAAATCAAATCATATTTTCTTCATGCACATGGTTAGCAGACTTGGTTAGCAGACTTTCCGAATGCACTTTAGCTAGTTTTGTTTGGTTGATTTTAATTAAATAAGCTTTACTCTGAAGATTGTTTGATTGACTTAATTGTGAAAAATCTTCGGCAAATTTGAGAGTATCTGGTATTTACATGGTTGGTATTTCCATGGTTTAAGCAACAACTTCCTTTTACAGCCCTCTTTCCTCATATCTCGAGACTCAAGAACAATGACGTAATGACATGTACAGTTGAAGTCGGAAGTTTACATACACCTGAGCCAAATACATTTAAACTCAGTTTTTCACAATTCCTGACATTTAATCCTAGTAAAAAGTCCCTGTCTTAGATCAGTTAGGATCACCACTTTATTTTAAGAATGTAAAATGTAAGAATAACAGTAGAGAGAATGATTTATTTCAGTTTTTATTTCTTTCATCACATTACCAGTGGGTCAGAAGTTTACATACACTCAATTAGTATTTGGTAGCATTGCTTTAAATTATTTAACTTGGGTCAAAGTTTCGGGTAGCCTTCCACAAGCTTCCCACAATAAGTTGGGTGAATTTTGGCCCATTCCTCCTGACAGAGCTGGTGTAACTGAATCAGGTTTGTAGGCCTGCTTTTTCAGTTCTGCCCACAAATGTTCTATAAGATTGAGGTCAGGGCTTTGTGATGGCCACTCCAATACCTTGACTTTGTTGTCCTTAAGCCATTTCACCACAACTTTGGAAGTATGCTTGGGGTCATTGTCCATTTGGAAGACCCATTTGTGACCAAGCTTTAACTTCCTGACTGATGTCTTGAGATGTTGCTTCAATATATCCACATAATTTGACCTGCCTCATGATGCCATGAAGTGCACCAGTCCCTCCTGCAGAAAAGCACCCCCACAACATGATGCTGCCACCCCCAGGTTTCACTGTTGGGATGGTATTCTTCGGCTTGCAAGCCTCCCCCTTTTTCCTCCAAACATAACGATGGTCATTATGGCCAAACAGTTATTTTTATGTTTCATCAGACCAGAGGACATTTCTCCAAAAAGTACCATCTTTGTCCCCATGTGCAAACCGTAGTCTATCTTTTTTTATGGCGATTTTGGGGAAGTGGCTTCTTCCATGCTAAGCTGCCTTTAAGGTTATGTCAATAAAATACTTGTTTTACTGTGGATATAGATACTTTTGTACCTGCTTCCTCCAGCATCTTCACAAGGTACTTTGCTGTTGTTCTGGGATTGATTTGCACTTTTCGCACCAAAATACATTAATCTCTAAGAGACAGAATGCGTCTCCTTCCTGAGCGGTATGATGGCTGCGTGGTCCCATGGTGTTTATACTTGCATACTATTGGTTGTACAGATGAACGTGGTACCTTCAGGCATTTGGAAATTGCTCCCAAGGATGAGCCAGACTTGTGGAGGTCTACAATTTCTTTCTGATGTCTTGGCTGATTTCTTTTGATTTTCCCATAATTCCAAGCAAAGAGGCACTGAGTTGAAGGTAGGCCTTGAAATACATCCACAGGTACATCTCCAATTGACCTCCAATTATGTCAATTATCCTATCAGAAGCTTCTTAAGCCATGACATAACATTTTAATGACTCCAATTTAAGTGTATGTAAACTTCCGACTTCAACTGTACACAATAGTGAAGAATTTCAGGGATCCGTTTTGGCTTGTGAGCTCTACTTTCAAAACTCTTGGCTTGTCACACCCTGACCATAGTTTACTTTGTATGTTTCTATGTTTTGGTTGGTCAGGGTGTGATCTGAGTGGGCATTCTATGTTGGATGTCTTGTTTGTCTATTTCTATGTCTGGCCTGATATGGTTCTCAATCAGAAGCAGGTGTTAGTCATTGTCTCTGATTGGGAACCATATTTAGGTAGACTGGGTTTCACTGTGTGTTTGTGGGTGATTGTTCCTGTCTCTGTGTTTTGCACCAGATAGGATTGTTTTAGGTTTTCGCACGTTTGTTGTTTTGTTAGTTTATTCGTGTACAGTTTCTTTATTAAAATAAAATGAATAACAACCATGCTGCATTTTGGTCCGCTCCTCCTTCTACAGACGAAAGCCGTGACAGAATCTCCCACCACAACAGGACCAAGCGGCGTGGTAACAGGCAACAGCGGCAGCAGGAGCAACAAAATGAGGAATGGACATGGGAGGATGTTTTGGATGGCAAGGGTTGCTACACATGGGAGGAAATACTGGCTGGAAGAGATCGCCTCCCATGGGAACAGGTGGAGGCACTTAGGAGAGCAGAGGCAGCCGGAGAGAGGAGCCAGCGTTATGAGGGAACACGGTTGGCAAGGAAGCCCGGGAGTCAGCCCCAAAAATTTATTGGGGGGGGCCTCACAGGGAGTATGGCGACGCTAGGTAGGAGACCTACGCCAACTTCCTGTGGTTACCGGGGGGCTAGAGAGACCGGGCAGGTACCGTGTTATGCTGTGGTGCGCACGGTGTCTCCAGTGCGGGTGCATAGCCCGGTGCGTTCTATTCCAGCTCTGCGTATTGGCCGGGCTAGATTGAGCGTCGAGCCAAATGCCATGAAGCCGGCTCTACGCATCTGGTCCCCAGTGCGTCTCCTTGGGCCGGCTTATATGGCACCAGCCTTGCGCACGTTGTCCCCGGTTCGCCTGCATAGCCCAGTGCGGGCTATTCCACCTTGCCGCACTGGCAGAGCGACCGGGAGTATTCAACCAGGTAAGGTTGGGCAGGCTCGGTGCTCAAGAGCTCCAGTGCGCCTGCACGGTCCGGTCTACCCAGTACCACCTCCACACACCAGCCCTCCGGTGGCAGCTCCCCGCACCAGGCTTCCTGTGCGTGTCCTCGGCCCAGTACCACCAGTGCCAGCTGCCGGAGTCTCCCGCCTGTTCAGCGCTGCCCGAGCCTTCCTCCTCTCCTGCGCTGCCGGAGCCTCTCGCCTCTCCAGCGCTGCCGGAGCCTTTCTCCTCTCCTGCGCTGCTGGAGTCTCCCGCCTTTTCAGCGCAGCCAGAGCCTTCCTCCTCTACAGCGCTGCTGGAGTCTCCCGCATTTTTAGCGCAGCCAGAGCCTTCCTCCTCTCCTGCGCTGCCGGATTCTCCTGCCTGTTCAGCACAGCCAGAGCTGCCAGCCTGCATGGAGCAGCCAGAGCTGTCAGCCTGCATAGAGTAGCCTGAGCTGTCAGCCTGCATGGAGCAGCCTGAGCTGTCAGTCTGCATGGAGCAGCCAGAGATGCCAGTCTGCATGGAGCAGCCAGAGATGCCAGTCTGCATGGAGCAGCCAGAGCTGTCAGTCTGCATGGAGCAGCCAGAGCTGTCAGTCTGCATGGAGCAGCCAGAGCTGTCAGTCTGCATGGAGCAGCCAGAGCTGTCAGTCTTCATGGAACAGCCAGAGCTGTCAGTCTGCATGGAACAGCCAGAGCTGTCAGTCTGCATGGAGCAGCCAGAGCTACCAGTCTGCAAGGAGCTACCAGTCTGCAAGGAGCTGCCAGTCTGCAAGGAGCTGCCAGTCTGCAAGGAGCTGCCAGTCTGCAAGAAGCTGCCAGAGCTGCCAGTCTGCATGGAGCAGCCAGAGCTGCCAGTCTGCATGGAGCAGCCAGAGCCGCCAGTCTGCAAGAAGCCGCCAGAGCCGCCAGTCAGCATGGAGCAGCTAGAGCCGCCAGTCAGCATAGAGCAGCTAGAGCCGCCAGTCAGCATGGAGCAGCCAGAGCCGCCAGTCAGCATGGAGCAGCCAGAGCCGCCAGTCAGCATGGATCTGCCAGAGCCTTCCTCCTCTCCTGTGCTGCCAGAGCCTTCCTCCCCCGCCTGTCCGGCGCTGCTGCCGGAGTCTCCCGCCTGTACGGCGCTGCTGCCGGAGTCTGAAGAGCCCCTCTGTCCCGAGCTGCCCCTCTGTCCCGAGCTGCCCCTCTGTCCCGAGCTGCCCCTCTGTCCCGAGCTGCCCTTCTGTCCCGAGCTGCCCCTCTGTCCCGAGCTGCCCCTCTGTCCCGTGTTATTAAGTAGGGTTGCCGTGGCTAGGTCACGGAAGTGGACAAGGAGGGGGAAGACTACGGTGAAGTGGGGGCCACGTCCAGCACCAGAGCCGCCACCGCGGACAGATGCCCACCCAGACCCTCCCCGATAGGTTCAGGTTTTGCTGCCGGAGTCCGCACCTTGGGGGGGGGGGTACTGTACTGTCACACCCTGACCATAGTTTACTTTGTATGTTTCTATGTTTTGGTTGGTCAGGGTGTGATCTGAGTGGGCATTCTATGTTGGATGTCTTGTTTGTCTATTTCTATGTCTGGCCTGATATGGTTCTCAATCAGAGGCAGGTGTTAGTCATTGTCTCTGATTGGGAACCATATTTAGGTAGCCTGGGTTTCACTGTGTGTTTTTTTCATTGTTCCTTTCTCTGTGTTTTGCACCAGATAGGACTGTTTTAGGTTTTCGCACGTTTGTTGTTTTGTTAGTTTATTCGTGTACAGTTTCTTTATTAAAATAAAATTAATAACAACCACGCTGCATTTTGGTCCGCTCCTCCTTCTACAGACGAAAGCCGTGACATGGCTGAAATTTCATAAAACGTCTGGAAAATCTCTTTAATTGTAAATGTCCAAAAAACAAATGTAGCAATCAACTATTACACAAAGTATTGTAGCAATTTAATGTAATAAAATTAAAAGAAGCTTAAGTTGCCGTTTCATTCAACATACTATTTGAAACAAACATTTATTTGCTGAAATGTTTGCCGTTGCCCAGCTATTAAAATGGACAGGGGGGCTGTTTGAGACTGCATTTAGTTGAAGTGTTACAGCATATGACATGTTAGCCATTAGATATGGGGAGATTTCATGAAATAAGAGCACACATTTCAGCAAATAAATGTCTGTTTCAAATAAACACCGGGTCTAAATGAAATGAAAGCTGAATGAAAGTGTGTGGGATTTAGAGACAGGAAGCTTAGATGTTGTGCTTATGAGTAGAGAGGCGGTGTACTGTGTTATACGATTATGTAGTAATCGACTATTTCACACAGTATTGTAGCAATTTAACGTAATAAAATGAAAAGAAGCGTAAGTTGACGTTTCATTCAACATACTGAGGAAATATTCAAATAACCCAGATTGTTCGCTCATACTTTGTTTCACACCTTCAAAATTAACTATGCCGTTTATTAGAAAAGCCCACATTTCCTCTAACTCCTCTTTAACTTGAAAACACAGTCAGTCAGTCACGTGCTCTCCAGTCAACATGTTTGACTGAGCAGCATCAGTTGGTCTTGAGAGGAAACCTCTGCAAATGCCTCTCTATCTGTAAGTCATGTCTGCCTGTCTGCACACAACGTGCCTCCACTACTCTCTGCTGCAACTAGAGCCTTGCAGCAAGCTCAGATGACCACAAAGATCGTGCCGAGATACACACAGAGAAAAATATGAGGGAGAGAGAGAGAAAGACAGATTGGGGTTGTGATAGCGTCAGTCCATCTCGTTCCTGTACCCAAGAAGGCAACGATAACTGAACTAAATGACTACCGCCCCGTAGCACTCACTTTTGTTATCATGAAGTGATCCGAGAGACTAGTCAAGGATCACATCACCTCCACCTTACCTGCCACCCTAGACCCACTTCAGTTTGCATACCGCCCCAACAGGTCCACAGTTGAAGCAATCGCCATCACACTGCACACTGCCCTATCCCAACTGGAAAAGAGGAGTACCTATGTAAGAATGCTGTTCAATGACTACAGCTCAGCATTCAACACCATAGTACCCTCCAAACTCGTCATTAAGCTCGAGACCCTGGGTCTCGAGACCCTGGGTCTCAACCCCGCGCTGTGCAATTGGGTCCTGGACTTTCTGACGGGCCGCCCCCAGGTAGGGAAGGTAGGAAACAGCATCTCCACTTTGCTGACCCTCAACACTGGTGTCCCACAAGGGTGAGTGCGCTTGGTACGCCTGGTACGGCAAATGCACCACCGTCAACCTCAAGGCTTTCCAGAGGGTGGTGAGGTCTGCACAACGCATCACTGGGGGCAAACTACCTGCCCTCCAAGACACCTAAAACACCCTATGTCACAGGAAGGCCAAAAAGATCATCAAGGACAACAACAACCCGAGCCACTGCCTGTTCACCCCGCTACCATCCAGAAGACGAGGTCAGGACAGGTGCATCAACGCTGGCCCGAGAGACTGAAAAACAGCTTCCATCTCAAGGCCATCACACTGCTAAACAGCAATCACTAACTCAGTGAGGCTGCTGCCTACATAGAGACTCATATCACTCGTCACTTTAATAAATGGATCACTAGTCACTTTAAACAATACAACTTTAAAAATGTTAACATATCTTACATTACTCAGAACGCATGAAAATACTGTCCCTTATACCATCTATTGCACCTTGCCTATGCCGCTCGGCCATTGCTCATCCATATATTTATATGTACATATTCTTATTCCATCCCTTTGGATTTGTGTGTATTAGGAAGTTGTTGGGGAATTGTTAGATTACTTGTTAGATATTACTGCACTGTCGGGAACTAACATCACAAGCATTTAGCTACATTCGCATTAACATTGAACATCTCTGGAGAGACCTGAAAATAGCTGTGAAGCGATGCTCCCCATCCAACCTGACAGAGCTTGAGGATCTGCAGAGAAGAATGGGAGAAACTCCCCAAATACATCTGTGCCAAGCTTGTAGCGTCAAACCCAAGAAGGCTGTAATTGCTGACAAAGGTGCTTCAACAAAGAACTGAGTAAAGGGTCTGAACACTTATGTAAGTGTGATATTTCAGTTTTTCTAAAAACTTGTTTTCGCTTTGTTATCGTGGGGTATTGTGTGTTGTCAAATGAGGGGGGGAAACTATTTAATCCATTTTAGAATAAGGCTGTAATGTAACAAAATGTGAAGGGGTCTAAATACTTTCTGAATTTACTGAAAGTAGAAATACATTTGTATTCACACTCATATCAAAAACCTAGCACAAGAACAAAAGTGAATTTAAATAATTTTTATTCTGAATATGTGAAATGTCATAAAAATAGTAGAGAGAATGATTTATTTCAGCTTTTATTTCTTTCATCACATTACCAGTGGGTCAGAAGTTTACATACACTCAATTTGTATTTGGCAGCATTGCCTATAAATTGTTTAACTTTGGTCAAATGTTTTGGGTAGCCTTCCACAACCTTCCCACAATAAGTTGGGTGAATGTTGGCCCATTCCTCCTGACAGAGCTGGTGTAACTGAGTCAGGTTTGTAGGCCTCCATGCTTGAACACACTTTTGCAGTTCTGCCCACAAATGTTCTATAGGATTGAGGTCAGGGCTTTGTGATGGCCACTCCAATACCTTGACTTTGTTGTCCTCTGTCACGACTTTGGAAGTATGCTTGGGGTCATTGTCCTTTTGGAAGACCCATTTGCGACCAAGCTTTAACTTCCTGACTGATGTCCTGAGATGTTGCTTCAATATATCCACATCATTTTCCTACCTCATGTTGCCATCTATTTTGTGAAGTGCACCAGTCCCTCCTGCAGAAAAGCACCCCCACAACATGATTCTGCCACCCCCGTGCTTCACGGTTGGGATGGTATTCTTCGGCTTGCAAGCCTCCCCCTTTTTCCTTCAAACATAACGATGGTCATTATGGCCAAACAGTTCTATTTTTGTTTCATCAGACCAGAGGACATTTCTCCAAAAAGTACCACCTTTGTCCCCATGTGCAGTTGCAAACTGTAGTCTGGCTTTTGTTTGGCGGTTTTGGAGCAGTGTTTTTTTTCCTTTCTGAGCGTCCTTTCAGATTATGTCGATATAAGACTTGTTTTACTGTGGACAGGTACTTTTGTACCTGTTTCCTCCAACATCTTCACAATGTCTTTTGCTGTTGTACTGGGATTGATGTGCACTTTTCTCACCAAAGTACGTTCATCTCTAGGAAACAGAACGCGTATCCTTCCTGAGCGGTATGACGGCTGTGTGGTCCCATGGTGTTTATACTTGCATACTATTGTTTGTACAGATGAACGTGGTACCTTCACGCATTTGGACATTACTCCCAAGGATGAACCAGACTTGTGGAGGTCTACAATTTCTTTCTGAGGTCTCTTGATTTTGCCATGATATCAAGCAAAGAAGCACTGAGTTTGAAGGTAGGCCTTGAAATACATCCACAGGTACACCTACAATTGACTCAAATGATGTCAATTAGCCTATCAGAAGCTTCTAAAGCCATGACATCATATTCTGGAATTTTCCAAGCTGTTTAAAGGCACAGTCAACTTAGTGTATGTAAATTTCTGACCCACTGGAATTGTGATACAGTGAATTATAAGTGAAATAATCTGTCTGTAAACAATTGTTAGAAAAATGACTTGTGTCGTGCACAAAGTAGATGTCCTAACCGACTTGCCAAAACTATAGTTTGTTAACAAGAAATTTGTGTAGTGGTTGAAAAACTAGTTTTAATGACTCCAACCTAAGTGTATATGAACTTCCGACTTCAACTGTACATAGTATTTGCCTATGTGATGAATGATGATCACTGGCAATCAACTGCAGTGTTGGATTATTACCCCATATCATGGAATAACTGTGTGAATGTTTATTTTAAGGGCAAATGGTGGACATACAGAATTATTTGATTTGAATGAATGGTTGACACAACAGAAAAACAGGCCAATATTGTCTCGTCTAAAAGGTTAGTGCAAGTTTGCTTCAGTATTAATTTCTCGATTGCGTGAATTTGTGTGTTGTGTCGTGATTGACGACACAAATGGATGGATGCGCACCTGATAAAAACCTTATAGCCTACTGTGCAATACATTACAAAATAACCAGAAACCATTTGAGAGCTAAAGGTTGACAGCACAGTGTTTCTCATCGTGTTGATAATTTCACATCTGCTCCCGCTGTTGTTGTTGGTGACGTCGGGGTGAATTCCACCACTGATGGAACTGGGGGTGCCCTAAGCCAGCCCGTCGGGCTTCCACGTCCTGGCTGGCTCCAGAGGTTTCCTCGCCTCGGTTGGCTCGGCGGGTTTCCGATCCACGTCACACTCCACCGGATCTTCGGGCTCCCTCTCTGCAGTGGGATAGACAGGCGTCTTGCCTCAGCCAGCTTGCCAGGCTCTCACGCTCCTGCCGGTTCGTTGGGCTTCCACGCCCCAAACGGCTTGCCCAGGGCCCATGTCTCAGCCGGTTCGCCCAGGTGGGGTGCCGGGTGGCAGCCGCTAGAGACAGGGGTACTGTCACATCTGCTCCCGCTCTTCCCCCCCCCTGGCGCTTGAGGGCACCAGGCTGCCCTGCATCACGCACTCCTGCCATCTATTACGCACACCTGCCTTCCCTCGTCACACGTATCAGCGATATTGGACTCACCTGGACTCATTTATCACCTGTTGATTTCCTCCCCTATATTTGTCAGTTCCCCAGCTCTGTTCCCTGCTGCTGCATTAATAGTTTTTTTGTCTATTGTTACCCTTGTGCCGACGCTGTTCCTGTCTCGTTCCATTTCCATTCCTTATTAAATGTTTGACTCCCCGTACCTGCTTCGTCTCTCCAGCGTCATTCCCTGTGACAGATAATTATCTTTTAAATGTAATTGTGTGGCTCGCAGGAGGCTGCTGAGGGGAGAGTGTCTCAGTGTCCGGAATGGAGCAAATGGAAGGCCATCAAACACATGAAAACCATGTGTTTGTTATATTTGTTACCATTCTACGAATTCCGCTCCATTTATTACCACGTGCCCGCGTCCTACCCAATTAAGGTGCCACCAGTCTCCTGTGGTGTGGCCATCTTTATTGCACGACAATTTCTGGTTTGCGGAGAAATGCATTGAAAGAGATAAACGAAACTACCATCGAGGTCTAACTTCTAATTTCGGATGTTTTCTAAGATCTGATGAGTGAATTTGATCGTTGTATTCAATGTATGTTTGCTGTTATCAAAATAACCGGTGGTAAGTTCATGCAGCCACTCACCCCACTTGCTTCAGAGTGCACATTCAGCTCATGACAGGAACAAGCACATAGATCTCATGCACTAAATGATGGTAGGTTAGAATGTAAGGATGAATATGCCTTTTTTTCCTCAGGTAGAGGACTAGATAGTTATATTATGCATGTATGAGCCATACGTTGACATGTTGAGTCCAAAATGTAAAGTTAAAAAAAAAATAAGCTGGGGCTGCAAACCGGACTTCTTCCCGGCACTTCCTCCTGAAGCTTCTGTGCATGTGTGTATTCATCTACGTGCAGAGAACAGGCCACTCAGGCGAATGGGGCTCATTTAATAAAGTTAGATCAAAGCTGAATCCGTGTCTGCAATATCCCATACTGATCACAGTATTCTACATAACATGACTGAATATAATCGCATAACCTTCCTGTAAGACAAAAAGACCTCCGCATTAAATCGGGCATGGAAATTCTTAAAGTTGTTCACCGGTGAAACATCCACGCAGCATCATTTTGCATAGCAACCATTTGATCTCAATCCGTTTCATGGGGATGTGCATTTAGATCTTCTTGACTTACACAGTGTTGTTTCGAAGTAGTCTACAGTGTTGATTTGAACGATGGAGTGAACGGATTGTAGAGCAGATGGTGTTAATTAACCAACTATAGCATGGCCTACCTGTGTATGGTTTTTGTGTGTTTTTGTCATGCATTAACGGTGTCCTATGCTATTATACACGGCTCTGTTACGACGAATACGGTGATCATTACAGTGTGTGATCTTGCAGACACTGATTCAACTTTGACCTAACTTTATCAAGAGAGCACCATGACCATTGGCCTGAATGCCCTGTTCCCCGAGTGCAAAGTAGAGAATATGCAAATGCACAGAAGCATCAGGGAAGCTCTAAGGATCCAGAACAAGTGGGATCTGCAGTTTCCCCGGAATATCTCTTTAAGACAAAGTTAGTAGGCCAACAACATCCCAGTACACTTTCACCCAATTCCTTCTGATAGTACAGTCATCATTCCTTCACTCCGTCCGCTCTCCTCCTCCCTCTCCCCCACTCCCCATTGGCAACCCCCAGAACAGCCCATTGTCCCTGGTGAGCACGGATAGTGATTTTTACGGTTCCCCCGTAACAATAATCTGAGGCCAGACTGGCTTCTTTATGAACTCAGCAATCTTCTTTTAGAATCCCTAAATGAGTGGGATAGGTGGGCGCACTTGAGAAAGAAAGTGGAGGAGAAGGGAAATAAGAAGTGACATTAACAAAAGGCTTGGTCTCCTCCTGTTTCCAGTGTCAGCTAGGCCGGGGCCCTGGGCACTCCATGCCACATCCCTTTGATGTTACCAGCAGGCTGGGATCCTGTCAAGTGGAGGGTGGAGGGGAGGGGTGGAGGGGAGGGGAGGGGAGGGGTGGAGGGGAGCGGATCAGTGGAGGCTCTTCGGAGGAGTAAGGGGAGGACCATCCTGCTTAGTGAATACATGTTTTTTTTATAATTGCGAAATATTCAAAAAGTTATAATTTTTAGATAAAACTATACTAAATATATTCACCAAATAACTGATTAAAACACACTGTTTTGAAATTAAGGTCTACAGTAGCCTTAACAGCACACTCTAGGGTAGCACCATGGTGTAGTTGGAGGACAGCTAGTTTCCGCCCTCCTCTGGGTACATTGACTCCAATACAAAATCTAGGAGGTTGGTGCTTCTCACCCCTTCCATATACTTCGACAGTAATCTAGATGACTTCTAGAGGACGTCTTCCAACTTATCAGAGCTTTTGCTGTTTGAACGGACATGTTGTCCATCCAATCAGAGGACCAGAGAATGAATCTAGTACTGAAAGCATAAGCTACAGATAGCCAGCACTGCAGTGCATAAAGTGTGTTGAGGAGTTCACACAAAGAAAGAGAAGGACAATAGTTGAACAGTTTTGAACAAATGTATTTCTTTAAAAATGAATTTAGCTAACTCAACAACCTGACTCAAACAGCAGGAAGGCTATTTATGTTAGCTAGCTAGCTAGCTGGCTAAGGCTATCCAACACTGTAAAGGTAAGCTTTCGGTTTGTAAATGTATTGCCACCGGGGCCCTCCGGTGTAACTGCTAAACTGCTTGCTGTACATTGTACTGTGGGATTGTACACATGGATTGAACTGTGGGTTTACTAACATGTTAGTTCTAGTTTGTTGATTATAAACTTAATATGGTAACAACGATGTAGGCTGTGTTGCGGTTAGTGGTATCAAGGATTAGCTTGCAGAGGTTTTTGTGCCTGGTCACAGACAGCTGTTATGTTGTGTGCTGAAGTCCACAAGCGAAGGGAAAAGGTGAGAGTAGGGGAGTGCTTAGACGTAAGAATGAATTATACAATGAGCAAAGTGACGATGCTGTATGTGGCTGTTGTGAAAGTAAACTGTGTGTGCTGGTGAGCAGGGATGTATTCATTCCGTCGATTCTCTTGCAAATTGTTTCTTAAATAGAAGCAGACGGAACAAAACTGGGAATTTGTCCAAAAGAATCTCTCGTTTTAGCCTCAAAATGGAACGTTTTATTTGACTAGTGATTACACCTCAGATAAGCCAGATGCAGGCAAGTGTGTGCAAGGTGGTATTGAATGTGTCACTGTCTGTCAGCATGATTACTCCAATTTGTCACTCGGCATGTGCACCTTCGTCACCAGTGGACTTGTAAAGTCCCCTCTGTTCAGTCAAAACCTATTATTCTTTGCTAATGATCAGGTGCTCCCATTAATACCCTCAGAAATCAATCAACAGGATGTTAGGTGTGTGTGTGTGTGTGTGTGTGTGTGTGTGTGTGTGTGTGTGTGTGTGTGTGTGTGTGTGTGTGTGTGTGTGTGTGTGTGTGTGTGTGTGTGTGTGTGTGTGTGTGTGTGTGTGTGTGTGTGTGTGTGTGTGTGTGTGTGTGTGTGTGTGTGTGTGTGTGTGTGTGTGTGTGTGTGTGAGAACATCTGATGGTAATCACTCAAAGATAAAGAGTTTTCTTGTATTCTTATCGTGTTCATTTCCGAAATTACTCATACATTCGTGCATACAATGTTTTTCAATTAATTATTGTCCTGATTCTTTGTATCTTTGATCATTGATTCATTGATAGTTTTCTATGAATCAAAGGGGCAATCTGTGATTCCAACATAATTTTTTTGACATTTAAATTAATGATATATCAAATCAAATGTTATTTGTCACATACACATGGTTAGCAGATGTTAATGCGAGTGTAGCGAAATGCTTGTGCTTCTACTTCCGACGGTGCAGTGATATCTAACAAGTAATCTAACAACAACTAGCTAATACACACTAAGCTGAAAAGGGGTGAATGAGGATATGTACATGTAAGTATATGGATGAGTGATGGCGTAGGCAAGGTGCAATATATGATATAAAATACAGTATATACATGTGATATGAATAATGTAAGATATGTAAACATTATTAAAGTGGCATTATTTAGAGTGCATTGTACAAAGTGACGAGTGATCCATTTATTAAAGTGGCCAGTGATTGGTTCTCAATGTGGGCAGCAGCCTCTCTGAGTTAGTGATTGCAGTTTATCAGTCTGATGTCCCTAAGATAGAAGCTGTTTTTCAGTCTCTTGGTCCCAGCATTGATGTACCTGTACTGACCTCGCCTTCTGGATGGTAGCGGTGTGAACAGGCAGTGGCTCGGGTGGTTGATGACGTTAATGATCTTTTTGGCCTTCCTGACATCGTGTGCTGTAGGTGTCATGGAGGGCAGGCCCCCAGTGATGCATTGTGCAGACTGCACCACCCTCTGGCGAGCCTTGGGGTGCTGTTGCTGTACCAGACTGTGATACAGCCCGACAGGATGCTCTTGATTGTGCATCTGTAAAAGTTTGTCAGGGTTTTGGATGACAAGCCAAATTTCTTCAGCCTCCTGAGGTTGAAGAGGTGCTGTTGCGCCTTCTTCACCACACTGTCTGTGTAAGTAGACCCTTTCAGATTGTCTGTGATGTGTACGGCAAGGAACGTAAAACTTTCCATAATTAAAGAGCAGCAGTAAAATAACAATCGCGGGGCTATATGCAGGGTGTACCTGTACAGAGACAATGTGCGGGGGCACTAGTGTCAAGGTAATTGATGTAATATGTACATGTAGGTAGAGTTATTCAAGTGAATATGCATAGATAATAACAGAGAGTAGCATCAGCGTAGAAGGAGGGGGGTCAATGCAAATAGTCTGGGTAGCCATTTGATTAGATGTTCAGGAGCCTTATGGCTTGGGGGTAGAAGCTGCTTAGAAGTCTCTTAGACCTACTCCAGTTCTGCTTGCCATGCGGTAGCAGAGAGCACAGTCGATGACCGCTGTTGCGCCTTCTTCACCACACTGTCTGTGTGAGTGGACCATTTCAGTTTGTCTGTGATGTGTATGCCGAAGAACTTAAGACTGTACACCTTCTCCACTGCTGTCCCGTCGATGTGGATAGGGGGGTGCTCCCTCTGCTGTTTCCTGAAGTCCACAATCATCTCCTTTGTTTTGTTGACGTTGAGTGAAAGGCTGTTATCCTGACACCACACTCCGAGTGTCCTTACCTCCTCCATGTAGGCTGTCTCATCATTGTTTGGTAATCAAGCCCACTACTTTTGTGTCGTCTGCAAACTTGATGATTGAGTTGTAGCCGTGCAAGCCATGCTACGCAGTCGTAGGTGAAAAGGGAGTGCAGGAGGGGGCTGAGCACGCACCCTTGTGAGGCCCCAGTGATGAGGCAGTGAATTGGAGATGTTGTTTCCACTACCTGGGGGCGGCCCTTCAGAAAATCCAGGACCCAATTGCACAGGGCGGGGTTGAGACCCAGGGCCTCCAGCTTGATGATGAGCTTGGAGGGTACTATGGTGTTGAATGAACAGCATTGATGGCAGGTAGCCTAGTGGTTAGAGTGTTGGACTTGTAACCGAAAAGTTGCAAGATAAAATCCCCGAGCTGACAAGGTAAAAATCTGTCGCTCTGCCCCTGAACAAGGCAGTTAACCAACTGTTCCTAGGCCATCATTGAAAATACAAATTTGTTCTTAACTGACTTGCCTTGTTAAATAAAGGGCAGGTAGTTTGCCCCCAGTGATGCGTTGTGCAGACCTCACCCCCCTCTGGAAAGCCTTGAGGTTGACGGTGGTGCATTTGCCGTACAAGGCGTACCAAGTGCACTCACCCTTGTGGGACACCAGTGTTGAGGGTCAGCAAAGTGGAGATGTTGTTTCCTACCTTCCCTACCTGGGGGCGGCCCGTCAGAAAGTCCAGGACCCAATTGCACAGAGCGGGGTTGAGACCCAGGGTCTCGAGCTTAATGACGAGTTTGGAGGGTACTATGGTGTTGAATGCTGAGCTGTAGTCATTGAACAGCATTCTTACATAGGTATTCCTCTTGTCCAGATGGGATAGGACAGTGTGATAGCGATTGCATTGTCTGTGAACCTGTTGGGGCAGTATGCAAACTGAAGTGGGTCTTGGGTGGCCTGTAAGGTGGAGGTGATATGATCCTTGACGAGTCTCTCAAAGCACTTCATCATGACAGAAGTGAGTGCTACGGGGCGGTAGTCATTTAATTCAGTTGTCGTTGCCTTTTTGGGTACAGGAAGAATAGTTGCCATCTAGAAGCATGTGGGGACAACAGACTGGGGTAGGGAGAGATTGAATATATCCGTAAACACACCAGTCTACTGGTCTGCACATGCTCTGAGGACGCGGCTAGGGATGCCATCTGGGCCAGCAGCCTTGCGAGGGTTAACATGTTGAAATGTTTTACTCACGTCAGCCACGGAGAAGTAGAGAGGGGGGGTGCAGTCCTTGTTAGCGGGCCGCGACGGTGGCACTGTATTATCCTCAAAGCAAGCAAAGAAGGTATCTAGTTGGTCTGGAAGCATGATGTCGGTGTCCGTGACGTGAATGGATTTCTTTTGAAGTCCGTGATAGCCTGTTGACCCTGCCGCATATGTCTTGTGTCTGAGCCATTGAATTGCGACTCCACCTTGTCCCTGTTTCTGGTTAGAGTAGGTTTTAATAGTCTCAGTGGGTACAACATCTCCTATGCACTTCTTATAAACACCCTCACTGAGTCAGCGTATAGTTCGATGTTGTTCTTTGAGGCTAACCGGAATGTTCCAGTCCGCGTGATCAAAACAATCTTGAAGCGTGGCTTCTGATAGGTCAGACCAGCGACGAATGGTTCTCGTCACTGGTTCATCCTGTTTGAGTTTCTGCCTATAAATCTTCTTAGGGATAGCCCCCTTTTTAAAATGTTCGCCTAAATGACATACCCAAATCTAGCTGCCTGTAGCTCATGCCCTGAAGCAAGGATATGCATATTCTTGGTACCATTTGAAAGGAAACACTTTGAAGTTTGTGGAAATGTGAAATGAATGTAGGAGAATATAACACAATAGATCTGGGAGAAGAAAATACAAAGAAAAAACTTTGAAATGCAAGAGAGAGGTCCCAGTTCCAGCCTTCACTCTGGTTGTAATTCCGATGGTGTCCACATGTTGGCAACAGTGTATGTGTGAAGTTTCAGACGCATATTTGAAGTATGAGCGACCTACAGGCCATTTAGTGTGAAGTCACCCAGGTACATATGGGCAAATCATGAAAGAGACATTTGCATTTATATATACATTTTTCTGCAAGAATATCATCAAATCTGTATATGTAGCCATATTATAAGTTCAACATTTGCAAAACAAACAGTTTTCATAACTTCATAACTCTGAATATTCTTAGAAATATTGTCCAAAAGGAAAAGGCATGCTGTTGCGAAAGGTTAGCACCTACATTTTGCAACAGACACAGGGTTTCCGGATACTTCCGTAAAGCCCAGCTCAGTGGCTATGTAGCCAGCTTTGTTTGACCCCGATTGGTGCTTATTTGACAAAGATAGAATCGTTCAAGTGAAGACCGCCAGCGTCATCGGTGTGCCATGAAGGCGTCGCTCCCTGACCAAATATGCTGTCCTATAGGATATTCTACACCCCTAATGAAAAAAGTACACCGATGACGCTGTCATACTTGAGTAAAAGTAAAGATAGCATAATAGAAAATGACTCTAATGAAAGTCACCCAGTGAAATACTACTTGAGTAAAAGTCTAAAAGTATTTGATTTGAGATATACTTAAGTTTCAAAGGTACATTTAATTGCTAAAACATACTTAAATATCAAAAGTATAAATAATTTCACATTTCTTATATTAAGCAAACCAGACGGCACCATTTTCTTATTTGGCACACTCTAACACTCAGATATTATTTACAAAAGATGCATTTGTGTTAAGTGAGTCCACCAGAACATAGGCAGTAGGGTGGTTCACGTGTTCTTTTGATAAGTGCATGAATTTCCCAATTTTCCTGTTCTGCTAAGCATTCAAAATGTAACGAGTACTTTGGGGGTGTCAGGGAAAATGTATGGAGTAGAAAGCACAATATTTTCTTTAGGAATGTTGTACAGTTAAAGTAAAAGTTGTCCAAAATATAAATAGTGGCCTCTGGAGTGGTGCAGTGGTCTAAGGCACTGCATGGCAATGCTAGAGGCGTCACTACAGATCCGGGTTCGATCCTGGGCTGTGTCGCAGCTGGCCTCGACTGGGAGACCCATGAGGTTCAGGCGCTCGCACTCTGGTGACTACTTGTGGTGGCTAGGCTCATGCACGCTGACTTCTGTCGCCAGCTGTACTGTGTTTCCTCCGACACATTGGTGCAACTGGCTTCCAGGTTAAGCGTGCAGTGTGTGAAGAAGCAGTGCGGCGTGTTTTGGTGGACACATGGCTTTCAACCATCGCCTTTCCCACATCTGTACGGGAGTTGCAGCGATGGGACAAGACTGTAACTACCAATTGGATATCACAAAATTGGGGAGAAAAAAGGGGTACAAATAACACACACAAGAAATATATGTATAAATTAATAAATATAAACAATAAAGTACAGATATCTCAAAAATAGTACTTTAAAATAGTTTTACTTGTCATGCTCTCACACCATGACAAACAAGATTCTCTGGTTTGATGAAACCAAGATTGAACTCTTTGACCTGAATGCCAAATGCCATGTCTGGAGGAAACCTGGCACCCTCCCTACAGTGAAGCATGGTGGTGGCAGCATCATGCTTGGGGATGTTTTTCAGCAGCGGGGACTGGGAGACTAGTCAGGGACTGGGAGACTAGTCGGGATCGAGGGAAAGATGAACGGAGCAAGGTACAGAGAGATCCTTGATGAAAACCTGCTCCAGAGCACGCAGTACCTCAGACTGGGGTGAAGATTCGCCTTCCAAGAAGACAACGACCTTAAGCACACAGCCAAGACAACACAGGATTGGCTTCGGGACAAGTCTCTGAATGTCCTTGAGTGGCCCAGCCAAAGCCCGGACTTGAACCCAATCTAACATCGCTGGAGAGCTTGAGAGAATCTGCAGAGAACAATGGGAGAAAATCCCAAATACAGTAGTGCCAAGCTTGTAGCGTCATACCCGAGAAGACTTGAGGCGCTGTAATCGCTGCCAAAGGTGCTTCAACAAAGTCCTGAGTAAAGGGTCTGAATACTTATGTAAATGTCATATTTCAGTTTTTGCTTTGTCATTATGGGGTATTGTGTGTAGATTGATGGGGGGGGGCAATTCAATCGAAGAGCAAACAATTCACTCAATGAAACAATGAATGTTCAAGAATTGGTGGGAGACAGTGGAGCACATTCTGGAGAAGTGAGTGCCTACATTCTGCAGAGACACCCCCCCGTCTTCGCCACACACCCCTCCCCTTCTTCTTGTCTCAACAGTTGAAATTACACTCAAGACACTTTATCGTCCCACATTTTGATGCTTTTCAACTGTCAGCTGAAACGTAATAATTATCTTGGCCTATTTTCAAGCACGATGCCCAGATTGCTTGCTTCCCAAATAGGCATAGGCCTATGCACTTGTGATTTGAAACAATCCACAGCTATATATCAACAACAACAACAAAAAAGATAGTGATCCTCTGTGGCTAAGTCAAGCTCTCTGGTAATGCATTTTTGAATGATTTTATTTAGACAGGAGTAATTATATCATTTTGGCAAAGCATTTACTTTAGGGGAAGCCAGCATCTGAACAGTGCACTGTGCACCCGCCAGCTTTCCTCTCTAATTCGCAAGTGGCTGAAACGAGAGATCTGTATATAATGACGAGATGCTCATGTCTCCACTCTAACAATGCGAGTCGTTGTCCCAAAGGCGGGAATGCTGGCGAGAAGCTTAGGTCTGGATATTATGCCCATAGAAAAGCATTGGGCTTCGCTTCTTCCTCTCTGCTGAAACTAGCGAGCGAAACAGCGCCCCTCTGGCTTACTATATGTAGCACATGTATCTAATGCTGTGTGGCCAGAAGAAGTATGACATACTCTACTCCTTTTGTCCAGACAGCGTCAGATACATATGGTCTACACATATGGAGACAGAGTGGCTCTGTTTCGCCCGCAGATTGATGCGTCTTTCTGTCGGCACGCATCTCGGTCAAGCAAATATTTCAACATTTTATTTGGACGAGCAAGGAGGTACAGTAGGGCGGGCCAGGCCCACTAGGGTCCGCACATAAAGCTGGCGCTGCGAAGTATAACATAACGCCTTCTGGAAGTATTTTTAGGGGTTCAGATTTTGTCCAGTCTGGACCAGTCTTGATATGGCCCAAACATAGACATCTATAAATGAAGTATTTTCAACCAAAAATTAAATGAATATGATTTTGGACATCTTTTCAACATAACTTTGCTTACTTGGACTATTCTAGTTTTAGAGGGGGTGGCACATTTTTTTGTCTCGCCTAGGGCGAAATATAAATATATAAAATATATTTTTGTTTTCCTTCGTATGCACGTATGTACTGTACATGAACAGAAAATAACAAAACTGTGAAGTTATAAAGTTATAAACTAGATAAATCATCTCACATCACAAAGGAGGGCCTGCGCTCACATGTAGGCCTGTATGTGTTACGTGTCAGGCGGTCCCATACCAACAACCCCAGAATGGCACCTTGGCACTGCTAGGTCGTCAGCACAGGGTCAGTCTACTAAGACCTTATCCCTGCCTCTCAGTCAGTTTAATGGGTGCCAGTGTGAATGCCCCATGAATGCCCCATGGCACCAGCACAAGCCTCTGACGGGCAGCGGGCCTGGACAGACAAAACCTGTGAAGCGAGAGAGAGAGAGAGATAGAGAGAAGGAGAGAGAGGAACTTTTAAAAGAAACCCTGACACCATAAAGCAGTGGAGAGACCAGCGTCCCACCACCACCAGACAGCCTCAAAACAAGAGCCCAGGGAGGGAGGGGAGAAAAGCAGGACAACACAAAAACAGCCCCTCATCCCCTTTTCCTTCCCCCTGCCAGCCCAGCATTTACATTAGAAGAGAAATGGCACAGTGGTCGTGGAGAGGGGAGGGGGAGGAGAGGGGGGGGTGACTATTCGGTGCAGTAAACACTATAAGACTATCGCCATGGAAGCCCGTGCGATATTCCAAGGCATCTGCCCCGGGCCTCTTCCGAAGCCAAGTGCCCCCCTCCCGCCCCATGTCCCCACTCACCCCCCGTTCGCCGGTCCCTCATCTGCCCATTGCAGCTTGCCCACCACAGCAGATGTGCACAGAGGAGATCCATGGCCTTGCATGAGCAATCCCCTGGGTCTGGGTTGAGGGAATAGGGGGCACAGAAAGGGTGTTTGCCCTTGAAATAATGTTGTGTAACCAAGGCTGTGTGATCTCAGCCAACCAGCCAGCCAGCAGCCAGTGCCTCAAGAGAACCTCCTCTTCTCTCTTTGCCTAAAGGAAGGGAAGGGTGTGGGGAGGAGGAGGAGAGGGGGAAAGGAGGGGGGGGCAAACAGGTGGGGTTGAATGGTGCTCCAGCGTGAATGCATCCATCCTTTCAGTGCTCGCTTTCTTGAGGCATGTTATGACAGGTCAACTGTATGGCAGATCAGGGAGAGAAGACATCCGTCTGTATAGTGTAACAGTTCCCATGTTATAATTGAGTTTGACTTGTAAATTCACTGTAAACAAATCCACTATAATTCCTCTACATCAACTTGTGAATAGGTTCCAAATTGCCATTTGTTATTGTAACTTCTCACAGTTGAAATTAGGATTCTATCCTTGCTGGGTCTATGTGAACATCCCTCACTGCCCCGGTGCTGCTGTGCCACTGTACAGAAGCCTACTTCCCTCTCCTACCCCGAGGCCCCAACCACCCAACCCTCCAGCATTCATCCAAACCACGAATGTGAAGAGTATCCCCCCAACCCCTCCCTCCACCCTCCATCCTTGTGGATCTCATTTTCTTCTGTACAATATGAGGCCCCTGGAGGGGTCTGAGGGGGAGCTGTGGAGGGGTGTAAGAGAGAGAGAGAGAGAGTGGGAAGCAGCTGAAAGATGGACAGAAGGGGAGAGAGAGAGAGAGAGAGAGTGAGAAGCAGCTGAAAGATGGACAGAAGGGGAGAGAGAGAGGGAAAGGGGCAGAGAAAAGGGAGGGAAAAAACAAGCCTTCTCGGGGTCCCTCGCACAAAAGACAAAGCAGAGAGGGAGGGATGGAGGAATAAAGCGAGAAAGGGAGAGAGAGATAGAAAGGGAAAGAGAGGGGAGAGAGAGAGAGAGAGAGCGCGTGCAGTTGCTGTCAGGCGCTAAGGAATTCATGGTCGATTTGTCCTTGTTTGCGGCCAGTTTGTTGTAAAAGGAAGAGATGAAGGGGAGAGCCAGTGGAAGCAGCAACAGATTGCAGATGCCTCTATTGGAGCCTTGTGAAAAGCAGATCCCTCTCAGCCCTCATGCAGTTCAGAGCCACCCCAGAGAAAGGGCCCTTTTTACAGTAAAGGACTGCCTGGCACATTGTCAGCAACTCAATGGGTTCTGCTGAGACTGGGAGAATACAAGGAGGCCCACTGTTCAGAGCCCCATGCAGCCCTCCTTTAGAAAGAGAGAGACATAGAGAGAGGGCCTGGCTGGGGCTGGGCTGGGACCCCGAGGGCTCTACAGAGGGTTTAGAGGGCCCAGGCTGAATGGAGATGGAGCCTTTTGTGCTTTCTCCAACAGACGGGACACTTTTGGAGATTCCTATGCAGATCAAAGAGAATGTCTTCATTCCAAATGAACTTGGACTAGTGTTGAAGGGAGGCCGTGTTAGAGGTTGGCGGGAAATTGTTTGTGTGTGTGTGTGTGTGTGTGTGTGTGTGTGTGTGTGTGTGTGTGTGTGTGTGTGTGTGTGTGTGTGTGTGTGTGTGTGTGTGTGTGTGTGTGTGTGTGTGTGTGTGTGTGTGTGTGTGTGTGTGTGTGTGTGTGAGAGAGAGAGAGAGACAGGCTCCTGTGGTGTGTGAGTGCTTTGGCTGGGACAGTGGGGTGTCTGCCCAGTATGGGGGCTTATGCATCCCCTATTAATGTTTTTTGGGGGTTAACAATGCTGCCATGCCTCAGGTAAGGACCCGGCAGATTAATACTTATCGGGGCCTATTAAACCTCCTGTCAATCAACTCAGTGGCCCACAGGACCCATGTCTACTTCCAGCTGTTTCATTTTGGGTGGGGGGGTTTGAGTGTGTGTGTGCTCATGCCCACCTGAGGTTGGCAGTGTGTTTCTTTCCTCTCTTATTCCCATGACAACACGCACTCAGTCATGACAGCACTCACAAGGGAAAAGATTACCATTGCCCCCTCCCCCCCACACACACACACAAACACACAATCACTCTCTTTCCCAAACACACACACACACACACACACACACACACACACACACACACACACACACACACACACACAGGCCAACATTTACAGGCTCCTACACCCACCCATTCTGCCCTTGGTTACCCTCAACCTAAAAAGTCAAACTTTGCACAGTCACCATGACCACTGTAGAATGGTGTAGAAAATGCAGCAGATAAACAAACTGTTGGCCAATACTGGAGGACATTCCATCCCCAACACACATTTTCCAACACACACTCTCCAACCTCCACGCTTCAAGAGGTCATCCATGGAGGACAGCCACAGTCCAAACAGGAACCAGCTCTTCCTGCAGAATCCCCCTCTTTATCTACAGTATGATGAGAGAGCGAGAGAGAGCGCACAGAACGCTTGTTTGGGACACCTCTGACTGCAAGGTTCCTCCGATTGTTACCCAGTGACTTCAACAGGAAAGCCTAGAGGCTAAGATAAAAGAAAGAGAGCGGGAAAACCATGTGGAAAAGACAGAGAGCGAGAGAGAGAGAGACAGAGAGAGAGAAAGACAGAGACACACAGAGGTCTCGGAATGACGTTCCCCAGGACTGTAAAAACGGCCCTCAGAGAAAGCAGTGCGAAAGTGATGGCCAAAGAAAAACAGAACAAACAAAGAGTGGAAACAACACTGTGGTGATGGTTAGTCAAGTGTGGTGGTTTGAGGCTCCATGTTGGCTTGATTTATGGCAGTATGAGGTGAGAGACTCAGAGATGAATACACAACCTGCTGACGTGCGTACGGTACTGGGGATGGATTTAGGTCTAATGAAATGATGACGGAACCTTGGGCAATCAGTCATCATACAGTCAACATACTGTACATACGACACCCACATCTTATTGAATTACCCAACATGCACCGGGAGCAACGTGAACATTTATCAAGTGCAATGTTTTTGAAAGCATGCGTAGCAAAACTACAAAACAGGTTTAGAGTGGAGCAGCAGCTGAGGATGGCGACAGCCGTGATCTGCTGAGATTGTCATTGAACCGGTTTCCTGCATTGTTTGGTTAACATTCACGTATGCAAACAAGTGAAAGAGGAAAAAGATTTTAAAAAAGGAAGACAAAAAAAGCCAGCTGAGGTTGTAATGAACAGACGGAGCTCTGTCGCCTAGCTCAGTGCCACAGCCACTGAAGCGGGCCCCAAACGGGTCCTCCTCACTCTGTGATATCTGGGTCAGATCACCCTCTCTCGCTCGCTGTCACTCTCGTCCCTCTGTGAGGCAAGACGTGTAAATGTGATTGACGTCATCGGGCGCCAAGTGCTCTCACGCCACTGTCGTGCCGCCCTGGTTACGCCAACGGGCACGTGGTGGTTGTCTGGGTGACGGACGGACGGAGGGGTGAGAGGTGGTGAGGCTGGTTACGTGATTGATCCAATCTGCCAGGTTCCTGTGTTTTGGTTTAGCACCAGCTGACCTAAGCAGCAGTAAAGAAGCTCTCTGTTCTTGCCATCTCTAATAGGAGTCTGGTTGTGTGTGTTCGCTCCAGGGCCGTGGCTACCCATGTGTATCAATAGGCCTCACATCACTGGCTCTCTGTGTTATTGAATTTCATGTGGCAGCCTGCACAGATAGAGAGATGAACCTCTACAAATCTCTGATCAGCTGCAGCAAAGTCATTAGGCTAAACCAAACCACATAGATAAGTTAGCATCTGAAACAAGGTCATCGCTTGGTGAAAAGACAAAAGTGAACAGTGGCATTTCAAATCCGCTTCTACGAAAAGGGATTAAACGCTTATCTGTGGTGACTCATAACTTTAAACCGGTCAAAACAAAGTATGGAATCTCAACACATAACCCAGTGAAATAGCCAAGTGCAGCACTTCTTTAAGTTTGCAACCATTAATTATTGGCCTTGCCCTGAACTTCAACAATGATGAGTGTTTATAGACTAAAGAGCAGATTGCCTTCCGAAAGGGATTTACCAAACTGGTCCCAGTATGCGGGTCACGTTTGTCATTGGCTAATCCTGTGTGATGCATACAGTACCTGTTTGAACAGACACCAGGTTCTAAGGTCAATGCACCAGACATACAGTTGAATTCGGAAGTTTACATACACTTAGGTTGGAGTCATTAAAACTCATTTATCAACCACTCCATAAATTTCTTGTTGACAAACTATAGTTCTTGCAAGTCGGTTAGGACATCTTCTTTGTGCATGACACAAGTTCTTTTTCCAACAATTGTTTACAGACAGATTATTTCACTTATAATTCACTGTATCATAATTCTGATGGGTCAAAAGTTTACATACACTAAGTTGACTGTGCCTTTAAACAGCTTGGAAAATTCCAGAAAATGATGTCATGGCTTTAGAAGCTTCTGATAGGCTAATTGACATCATTTGTGTCAATTGGAGGTGTACCTGTGGATATATTTCAAGGCCCTACATTTAAACTCAGTGCCTCTTTGCTTGACATCATGGGAAAATCAAAAGAAATCACCTAAGACCTCAGAAAAAAAATTGTAGACCTCCACAAGTCTGGTTCATCCTTGGGAGCAATTTCCAAAAACCTGAAGGTACCACATTCATCTGTACAATAGTACGCAAGTATAAACACCATGGGATCACGCAGCTGTCACACCGCTCAGGAAGGAGTCTCACATTCTGTCTCCTAGAGATGAGATGTGGGGGTGCTTTGCTGCAGGAGGGACTGGTGCACTTCACAAAATAGATTGCATCATGAGGTAAATTATGTGGATATATTGAAGCAACATCTCAAGACATCAGTCAGGAAATTAAAGCTTGGTCGCAAATGGGTCTTCCAAATGGACAATGACTCGAAGCAAACTTCAAAAGTTGTGGCAAAATGGCTTAAGGACAACAAAGTCAGTATTGGAGTGGCCATCACAAAGCCCTGACCTCAATCCTGTAGAAAAGTTGTGGGCAGAACTGAAAACGCGTGCGTGAGCAAGGAGGCCTACAAACCTGACTCAGTTACACCAGCTCTGTCAGGAGGAATGGATCAAAATTCACCCAACTTAAGGTGGGAAGCTTGTGGAAGGCTACCCGATACATTTGACCCAAGTTTAAAAAAAATGTATAGACAATGCTACCAAATACAAATTGAGTACATGTAAACTTCTGACCCCCTGGGAATGTGATGAAAGAAATAAAAGCTGAAAGAAATAATTCTCTCTACTATTATTCTGACACTTCACATTCTTAAAATAAAGTGGTGATCCTAACTTACCGGGAATTTTTACTAGGATTAAATGTCAGGAATTGTGAAAAACTGAGTTGAAATGTATTTGGCCAAGGTGTATGTAAACTTCCGACTTCACCTGTATGTGGCCATCTTCCTGTCACAGACGGTCAACAACACTTCATGAGGCCACAAATCAGATGTCCCTGTATACTGGATACTGGATTAACGTTAGCTCTGAATCTCTCTATAGGCCAGAGTCCATGACCTATCTTCAGCACATCACTTTCTACACAAATAGGAATGGCTATGTTGCTCTCATTTTGCCAATGAGTATTTTGATTGAAGTTTGAGATGTCCTGTCCAACATTTGATGAAATGACATGACAGGCTGTTTATGTAGTGCAACAGCATAAACTGTGACTATTAGGTGTGATCAGGAAGGATAAAGTTCCTACTATGTGGTGGATCAGGAATACAGTGTCCATGTTAGGATAGCCTCAATCTAATGAACTCCTGCTTAGGAACTTACTATGACTAAATGTCAGGAATTGTGAAAAACTAAGTATAAATGTATTTGGCTAAGGTGTATGTAATCTTCCGACTTCAACTGTATATACAACAAACAAAAACATTGAAAAAAGGTCAAACGAACTTCCAGTGTTTCCAGGTTCAGTTTGAAGTGATTGTGTTAGCTGTGTTGTTGGCTAGCTCCTCTGAGCAACACTGTCCTGACGAGTGAGCACATTTTGTGTGCCTGGCGAAATCGCATCTCATTAGCCTGTTGTTATGGATGTATCCAAATAAATGTCACTAGAATTCAGCTTAAACAAATGCAAATGCAGCTACTTTGCTGTTATTCTGGCTGCACTTTTTGACGCGACTTTAAGTTAGCCATAGTTGGCTAGCTAGCAAGCAAGAGATAAGAACGATACTAGCCAGTTTGGCAATGGATTGGGTCGCGTCCATAGAGACAGAACAAAAAGACTGGACGACTGAGTTGCGTCTCTAGCAACCCTAGATTTGTGTCGGGACTATATCTTGTGGTGAAATAGTATGAGTACATAAAAATAACGTTTTTAATGAAAATATGTCAATCATTATTTTAATATGTTGGAAACCCATTGTGTAAAAGTGATAATGCCCTCAAAGCCGGTGCTTAGAGGATATATTGGCACGATTTGCTAACAAAACCTGTGCCAATATATCCTTGAAACACCGGCATCTCTGGCATTATCACTTAAGTGTGCAGGGCTTGGTTTTGGACACTCTCTCCAAAACCAACATTCACCTCATTCCAGTATTACCCACTCCGCTGTTCAACCTTTTCACCAAGGTGAAGACTCAAACTTCAAGACTGATAACTGGCAGAACACCTAGAGTAAATCAACAGTAAATGTTAGCCCTTTCTTAGATGGTCCACCCTGCAGCCTCTAGCCCAAAGCCCATGTCCCAGAGCGGGGAAGTCAAGTCACATTTTATTTACACTGCATTTCACGTCTCAACACACTTTAGCTTTTTTAAACAGAAAAACAAAGAATCAGACATAAATTGAGTACATTGGGGATACATGGGGTTAAGACACACAGAACAGTAAAACATTGAGAAGTCGAGGGGACAGGAAAGTGATTGAGTCCAGAGAATCCAGTGACTGTGAGGAGGAAAGGTGGAGGGACATTGGAGTGGACGGAGAATGGATAGATTCCGGAGTATGGTGGCATGATCACGGCGGTCAGGTGGGTGAGTCAATGGGTGGACTGGTGGTTGGATCCTGGGCCAGGTGGATGGTGGGGGGGAACATGGAGTTGGGGAAACACCGACATAAAAAGAAGACAGGTTCAGACCGGTCTGGGGGCGTCCGTGTTATAAGATGTCACTGTGCGTGTAGATCATTTCTCTGACCTGTTGCATAAAGCCTGGCTCCTGGGAAAACAGTCCTACCAACTGACTACAAAGGGACCCGCGGACCGAACTGCCCAGCCACCGTCACTGCCTTTACCACCCACTGGTTAATGATTATAGGGGAAATCTGATAGCCATCTATTGCACCTGCTTATGTTATACCCCCTCCCTCCCCTTCGACTGTCTCAACCATGCCCACACAAAAACACTAGGACTATATTATGATTTAAGTTTAAGACAATAGCAGTGGTAACCCAAAGCGTCATAGTTAGTTTGGTGTCGTCACACAGCAACACACAAGGCTTTGACTTTAGTCTTTACAGAACGAACAAACTGTAACTTAAGCATAAATCAAGACGTGTGACAGCATAAACATTGAAGACCAGGGAAGGCAGTACTGTTTTTAAATGTGGTTACTGGTGTGGGTGTGTATCTCATTGTCGAATTGTGGTTGCTGTGTTTGGGCTGTCAGAAATTAAATGTTGTTTTAGTGGATCATTCGAAGCCCAAACTGTACTGAAAAGTAGTGTGGGACGTGAGCTATGTCAACTATCGTGCAATGCATCAGATGATTGTTTATTCAATGTGACAATGTGTTTGTTGTATTGGCCCCTATTCAAATACGTGAACAATTGCTAAATATTGAACCAGTTAAACCTTGAATCAATATATGCAAATTGCATTAAACTCATGACCAAATGTCAAAACAACTTGGTCAAAACAAGGCCCCGTGCAAGGCCCCGGGGGGGCTTAACCAGGCTGTACATTGGTAATTAACCAATAAGAAAGAGAGTTACAAACCTCTCTGCCAGATACAGCTAGTTTTACCCTCCCAGACCACTCCCAAACAGTCCTAGCAAAATTCTTGCTTGAGAAATTGCTCTTTGCTCATAAGCTATTTTTGTGTATTTTTTACCATTTAAACAATCAAAGTAAGGTATGATTTGATAGTGAGATAAAAACAGCTGCATTGCACCGTTAAACTTGGTGTTGGACTTGAAGGATGGAAACCAAGGGTTCATGAAAGGGGAGGAGCCACTGGTTTAGTTGCGCAGGGAAACAGGACAAGTCAGTCAGTTGATTGACATTTTTATCATTCCAGACATACTTAAGACGGCAGCAGACCCGTTCTGTGTTTTTCCAGCTGAGCTCGCAAGGTAGCGAGAATGAGAGCGAGAGAGAGAGGGAGGGAGAGAGAGAGAGAGAGGGAGAGAGAGAGTGAGGCAGAGGGGGAGAGAGGGAGAGACAGAGAGAGAGAGAGAGAGAGGGTGGCGGGGGGAGAGAGAGAGGCTACACTGATGTGTTGTGAAGGCGAAAGAGAAATTATAAATATGTTTGAGTATTGAAGATACCCTACTATAGTTAAACATTGCACTTTGGTGCATACTGCAAGAAAGAGGTGGTAGAAACAGTTGTGAATTGACCACTCAGGAGAATGAGTTGAACTGACCACTGAGGTGTTTGTAGGGAGTATGGGGGTCGCTCTCAAGCCTCCTGTCAACCCCATTAACCTGCCATCATTTCATGCTCCACTGACCACATCACAGCACCATTACATAACCCATCTTCAGTAACCTCACACACACAAACGCACGCATGCACACACACGTACACATACACACACACCCACAGAGAGAGAGAGAGAGAGAGAGAGAGAGAGAGAGAGAGAGAGAGAGAGAGAGAGAGAGAGAGAGAGATACTATTCTACCCCCTCTGACACACATGCAGAGCCACAGTCAAACATGGCTGCATGAAACTCATCACAATAGCAAGATGGAAAGATTCCATACTATATTTTGGGCCAGGAGTTTTTCCTCTTTCCTAAAACTGTGAACTGACCAGAAAAAACACAGGCCTCTGTCAAATTTTCCTTGCCAGGTCACATACTAAGATACAACTCCAGATCCTATCCTCTCTGTAATGCGAACTGTTTTGAAGCTGCCAGAAGGCATTTGGGGTCCAGTGTCTCCCTCTCTCTGACAACCAAGTGCAAAAAAGTGTCCTTCTGCAGTGCAGGTCAAGTGAGACAATGACAATACTGAGCTTTCTTCACGAGGATGGAAAAACACACGAGCAACAAGCAACAACAGCACTGCTTGGATGATCAATGTGCTTTCATGACATTCATGACAGGAAGACAAAACTTTGCTGAAAGGCCCAAGGACACACACACACACACACACATACACACACTGGAGGGTGTCATGTGGGCTGAGGCACTGAGTAGAAAACACACACACACCAAAATGCTCTGGCGGCTAAACAAAAGACACCACCATCGAGTACGCCCTTGAAACTGAACAGACAGGGACAGACACACTACGCACGTTTGCAAATACACAAAACTACGAGTGTTTAAAAAAAGCAAGTGCAAGACCACAGAAACCCTGAATTTGCCAGGATAATGTTCCATGTGAACGCCATGGGGAGGAAAAGTATACGTTTGCAGTGCCGGGTGTGTTTGTAGAAAGGACAAGTGAGCTGAAAACCAGTCTGACTCCGCCCCTCAGTACCTCCCGTTGGGGCCTGCAATGCCCTACTCAGAAGTACCTGCCCTACTATAAAGCACATGTTTCCCACAGTGCAACACTTCCCTCAACTAGACTAGGGACCAATTATCTTGCTGACGCAGTAGCGCCTGACAAGCGTCAATTGATGGCCAGGTTATCTATAGCTTTGAGGTCAGCTTGACCCAAGTCATAGTCAGTCATATGCTCTGACCACACCATTTTTTTACTATTCTAACATTACATTCATTTCTTGAGTCTTTCTGGAGATGGTTGGTCAGTTTAAGTTTGGTCTGTAATACATTTCTGACAATAAATGCATAAAAGCAAGATATTGAAATATCTCTAGCTACCCCATTTGACTCAATTATAGGCAACTAGCGAGCATTCAAGCAACCTAACTAGCTTGCTAGCTACATAGCAAACATTTTGCTAATGTAGCCCTATTGTGAGATATTTTAAATACAACAGGTACAATTCTGGCTATGGTGGCTAGCGCTAGCTAGCTTTGGGTTAACTTAGTCATCTAGCTAGCTCAAAATGTTTTGTGTATTTTATTTATATTTAAGTAGACAAGTCAGTTAAGAACAAATTCTTATTTACAGTGATGGCCTACCCCAGACGACGCTGGGTCAATTGTGCACCGCCCTATGGGACTCCCAATCACGACCGGATGTGATACAGCCTGGATTTGAACCTGCGTTAGAAGTTCAAAATGAGTAAGTGTTAGCTATATAGAAATAATAACATTCAAATGTAAAAATTAAACTAAATCATAGGGAAATAATAGGGATTTATATCAGCCTACTGAGGTGCAGTGACGTGTATTCATAGATGTCTAAGGAAGTCAGGCTTCCCAAAGAAATTGACCAAGAAAAAAAAACTGAAAATAATGTACCATACCAGTCAAAAGTTTGGACCACCTACTCATTCAAGGGATTTTCTTTATTTTTACTATTTTCTACATTGTACAATAATAGTGAAGACAACAACACTATGAAATAACACATATGGTATCAAGTAGTAACCAAAAAAGTGTGAAACAAATAAAAATACATTTTAGATTATAGATTATTCGAAGTAGCCACCCTTTGCCTTGATAACAGGTGTGTTGGGTCATTGGCCTGTTGAAAAACAAATGATAGTCCCACTAAGTGCAAACCAGATGGGATGCCGTATCGCTGCAGAATGTTGTGGTAGCCATGCTGGTTAAGTGTGGCTTGAATTCTAAATGAATCACAGTCAGTGTCACTAGCAAAGTACCCCCACACCATCACACCTCCTCCTCCATGCTTCACGGTGGGAACCACACATCCGGAGATCATCCATTCACCTACTCTGCATTTCACAAAGAAATAGAGGTTGCCTACAAAAATCTCAAATCTGGACTCATCAGACCAAAGGACTGATTAACACCAGTCTAATGTCCATTGCTCGTGTTTCTTGGCCCAATCAAGTCTCTACTTCTTATTGGTGTCCTTTAGTAGTGGTTTCTTTGCAGCATTTCAACCATGAAGGCCTGATTCACGCAGTCTCCTCTGAACAGTTGATGTTGAGATGTGTCTGTTACTTGAACTCTGTGAAGCATTTATTTGGGCTGCAATTTGAGGTGCAGTTAACTCTCATGAACTTATACTCTGCAGAAGAGGTAACTGGGTCTTCCTTTCCTATGGCGGTCCTCACGAGAGCCAGTTTCATCATAGGGCTTGATGTTTTTTTGCATCTGCACTTGAAGAAACGTTAAAATTTCTTGAAATGTTCCATATTGACTGACCTTCATGTCTTAAAGTAATGATGGGCTGTCGTTTCCCTTTTCTTCCCATAATATGGACTTGGTCTTTTACCAAATATGGCGATATTCTATATACTACCCTTTCTTGTCACAACACAACTGATTGGCTCATACGCATTAAGCTGGAACAAAATTCCACAAATTAACGTTTAACCCTTTAACCCACAAGTCACGTATTTGTCGAATGGGCCCTGCAGCGTACAATCTCAAATATGTGATTGGAACAGTACTGTAGCAACAGACTGTATGACACAAACAGCATTGTTGTCTGAACAGCATCTAAATATATTTTCCTACTGATGGAAAATAAAGATCTTAAACTTTATTCCTTATTAATTTTACATTCTAATGTAAAAGATAAATGCAAACTTCATCACCCAAGCATCACACGGAACAAATGAACAGCCAAACTCATTCCATAAACAAGTCTAAATAACAGGTTCCACTGACAAAAAAACAAAACATAACAAACAAAACATAAGTTAGCGACAGCTAGACTAGTTTATAATGTACCACATCTCTGGTGAGCACAAGAGACTAATGTAATGTTGCTTGTGTCAGCTAAGCTAACAGCATATAAATTCTTTGTGATGGCAGCCATGTTTGATTACAGTATGTTTGACTTGGCGAATGCCATTCACTATAAGATGCAAATAAACAAAGTCAAAGATGGCTGTGCTCATTGCCTGAAAAATATAAACTTAGTTTACCTACTTCTCAGTATATTACAAATCGTCAATGTACTTGTTACAGTGTATACAAGACCCGGAGCACATACCTTGACAATTCATTTACCGTTTTTGACAAATCACAAAGCACATTTTTACCTCACAGATCATCACACCAAATAAAAGCCTACTGCCTAGTCTAACTGTAATGTTTTTTATTTATTTATTTATTTAACCTTTATTTAACCAGGTAGGCAAGTTGAGCACAAGTTCTCGTTTACAATTGCGACCTGGCGTGTGAAAGCTAAACAAGGATGAAACCATTTTAGGGGGGTTGTGGGCGGGTTCATTTTATTTGCGTGGGGTTTTCAAGTCTGTGGGGGGTAGAAATGGGGGAAAGTATCATGGGGGGATATGATGCAGGAAATATCACTACGATAGGGGATTTATCAATAAATGGGGGGCAAACACAAAAGAAGTTTATACGTTAATAAAAATTACAATCTGGTGCTGCATTCAAAACAACTGGGAAATCTCTGATGTCTGACTTCAGTGCGTTCAAGACAACTGGGAACTCAGGGAAAAGACAAGCTCCGACTGGAAAATATCTTTTTGAACGGTCATCCAACTCGGAATTCCAACTTTCGACCAGAAGATCATTGACGTCATGATTTTACCTAGCATTTCTCAAAGTTCACAGCTGTCTTGAAAGCACCATAAGTCAGTCGAGTGAACTATCCCTCGTGACAACCAGAATGCAATGCATGATGTCAACAAACATGGCGCCACACATAGCCCATCAAATAGCTTAGCTCATCATAATCAGTACAACATTCAAAAAAGTATTTTACACAAATCATATGTGTCCACAGTTCACAGTTGTTCCCAGTTGTCACTGTGTGTTGGCTCCTATCCCATAATTCCATTCCACTCCCTCCTATAGTATTTAACCCTTGGGGTTATGTGAACGTGTGTGGAAGAGTGAGTGTTTATGTTGGACTGTGTTCCCAGTTCACACTGTATCAGATCCAGCAGTCATTACCTCCAGACGGCCGTCAGTAATCAGGACTTATCTCCTGATCCATCACTTCCAGCCCTGGGTTCACTGTCCATCCATCTCTTCTCTCATCTACTCTCCTGCATGAGACTGACCCTCAACTTATGGCAGGCAGCAATGTAGTGCGCTGCCAACTCACAGCTCTCTGCGTTCTCCCCCAACAGGACGGATGGCTTACTCTCATCAGAGAGGTCTTTGAAACCTTTAATAAGGGTTTCAAATTTGGGGAAATGACACTGTCTAATTGTTTTATATTTTTCACATTTTGTCAGGAAATACAGCTCTGTCTCAGGTTCTGCTGTTGTGCAGAGGTTGCACTGCCTTTCCTCTACAGGGAGCCAGGTTTTCCTGTGTCTACCCTTCTCAATGGCAAGGCTGTGTTCACTGAGCCTGCACTTTGTCAAGGTTTTCTAAGGTTTTGATCAGTAACCATGGTCAAATATTTAGCCACAGTGTACTGTCGATTTAGGGCCAGATAGCACTGCATTTTGCTTTGTGTTTGTGCTTGTGTTTCCCAATAAGCAATGTAGTTTTGTTTTGACTGTGTTGTAATTTGGTTTATTCTGATTGATTGGATGTTCTGGTCCTGAGGTTTCAGTGTGTTAGTAGAACAGGTTTGTGAACTCAGCCCCAGGACCAGCTGGATGAGGGGACACTTTTCTTTGCTCAGCTCTTGCCATTGCAGTGCTTGGTAATGATATGAGAGGGGGTCACTGTATTTTAGATGTTTTCAAAACTTAATTGCTCTTTTTTGAGTTTTTATTATTAGTGGATATTGGCCTAATTCTGCCCTACATGCATTGTTTATAGTTTTCCTCTGGACATGTAGGAGAATCTTACAGAACTCTGCATGCAGGGATTCAATGGGGTGTTTGTCACATTTGATGAAATCTTGTTTCGCAAGTGGACCCCACACCTCGCTGTCATAAAGTGTCTCCGTTCTTAAAGATTGGAGTTACGAGTCCTTGATTCCAGATGTCAGGGAAATAACCTACACTCAGGATCAAATTAAACAGTTAATATAGCCAATTGAAATGTTGCACTAGTGAGTTTGAGCATCTCATTTAGGATGCTATCAGGTCCGCAGGATTTTTTCAATTTGAGGGCCTGAAGTTTCTTATAGAGCTCCTGGTAAGTAATAGTTTAGTTTCTTATAGAGCTCCTGGTCAGTAATAGTTTAGTTTCTTATAGAGCTCCTGGTCAGTAGTTTAGTTTCTTAGTTTAGTTTCTTATAGAGCTCCTGGTCAGTAATTTCTTAGTTTAGTTTTTAGTTTCTTATAGAGCTCCTGGTCAGTAATAGTTTAGTTTCATATAGAGCTCCTGGTCAGTATAGAGCTCCTGGTCAGTAATAGTTTAGTTTCTTATAGAGCTCCTGGTCAGTAATAGTTTAGTTTCTTATAGAGCTCCTGGTCAGTAATAGTTTAGTTTCTTATAGAGCTCCTGGTCAGTAATAGTTTAGTTTCTTATAGAGCTCCTGGTCAGTAATAGTTTAGTTTCTTACAGAGCTCCTGGTCAGTAATATAGAGCTCCTGGTCAGTAATAGTTTAGTTTCTTACAGAGCTCCTGGTCAGTAGTAGTTTAGTTTCTTATAGAGCTCCTGGTCAGTAATAGTTTAGTTTCTTATAGAGCTCCTGGTCAGTAATAGTTTAGTTTCTTATAGAGCTCCTGGTCAGTAATAGTTTAGTTTCTTATAGAGCTCCTGGTCAGTAGTAGTTTAGTTTCATATAGAGCTCCTGGTCAGTAATAGTTTAGTTTCTTATAGAGCTCCTGGTCAGTAATAGTTTAGTTTCATATAGTTTAGTTTCAGAGCTCCTGGTCAGTAATAGTTTAGTTTCTTATAGAGCTCCTGGTCAGTAATAGTTTAGTTTCTTATAGAGCTCCTGGTCAGTAATAGTTTAGTTTCTTATAGAGCTCCTGGTCAGTAATAGTTTAGTTTCTTACAGAGCTCCTGGTCAGTAATAGTTTAGTTTCTTATAGAAGCTCCTGGTCAGTAATAGTTTAGTTTCTTAGTTTAGTTTCTTAGAGCTCCTGGTCAGTAATTTTAGTTTATAGTTGGTCAGTAATAGTTTAGTTTCTTAGCTCCTGGTCAGTAATTTTAGTTTCTTATAGAGCTCCTGGTCAGTTTAGTTTCTTACAGAGCTCCTGGTCAGTAATTGTTTAGTTTCTTATAGAGCTCCTGGTCAGTAATAGTTTAGTTTCTTACAGAGCTCCTGGTCAGTAATTGTTTAGTTTCTTATAGAGCTCCTGGTCAGTAATAGTTTAGTTTCTTATAGAGCTCCTGGTCAGTAATAGTTTAGTTTCTTATAGAGCTCCTGGTCAGTAATAGTTTAGTTTCTTATAGAGCTCCTGGTCAGTAATAGTTTAGTTTCTTATAGAGCTCCTGGTCAGTAATAGTTTAGTTTCTTATAGAGCTCCTGGTCAGTAGTTGGGGAGTCCAATAGATTTTGATTGTCCTTTATAACTTTTTCTAATCCATTCAACTTCTCATGAATTTGTCGTTGTTCTGCGTTTTTGTCAATTCGAACGGTGTTGTAGTGTTTAAAAATGGGTCGTCCATATGTCACCATTTTGTATTGCTAATTCCTCTTGTTTCGTTTTTTTCAATTCTGACAGAAGTTATTTGTGTTTATATGGACTCCTCAATTAGTGTCAGCTGCTTGCTGTTGTACTGTGCTTTTTTGGAGTGTACGTTTATAGAGTTTTAAAGTCTCACCGTAATGAAGGTGTAATTCACCATTATTTGGGTCTCTGTGCTTTTGGTTGGATAGTGTTCTAAGTTTTTTCCTTATAATTTTACAATCTGCATCAAACCAGTTGTCATCTGTGATCTTTTTTTATTTATTTTTTATTATCAATTTCAATTGTGCTTCTTTTGCTGTTTGCCTGAATATATAGTTGATGTTTTTTACTGCTAGATTGATGCCTTCTTCACTGTATCCAGTGGTATCCAGAAAGTTATCTAAGAATGTTTGGATGCTTTGGTTCCAGGTTGCTTTCTGGTTTTCTTCTGGGCTGTTTTGGGCTCATCTGTATGAATTTCTGATGTTGTACAGCTTACTGGGCTGTGAATGTCTGACTGCCTCCATGTCTCCCTCTCCCTCTCCCTCTCCCTCTCCCTCTCCCTCTCCCTCTCCCTCTCCCTCTCCCTCTCCCTCTCCCTCTCCCTCTCCCTCTCTCTCTCTCTCTCTCTCTCTCTCTCTCTCTCTCTCTCTCTCTCTCTCTCTCTCTGTCTCTCTCTCTCTCTCTCTCTCTCTCTCTCTCTCTCTCTCTCTCTCTCTCTCTCTCTCTCTCTCTCTCTCTCCCTCTCCCTCTCCCTCTCTCCCAGTATTGGAGCCAGGCCCTGAACACGACAATACCTCTACTGTGACCCATCTAGCTCTACACAGAGATGGATGGCTCCAGGATTAGGCCCTGATATGGCCTAATGGGAATGGGAATCCAAAAAGGACGCCAGGTCTCAAACACATCCATCTGTTATTGTGCAGGAGTTTGGCGTGGCTTTTGTCTATTTTCAGAAACTGCTCTGTACTCCAGTACTTTCACTCTCTCACTCTTGTACTTTTCAGCGACCATGTGCTCTCTCTCTCTCTCTCTCTCTCTCTCTCTCTCTCTCTCTCTCTCTCTCTCTCTCTCTCTCTCTCTCTCTCTCCTGCTATCATAAGAGTACTTAGCTTTTTTAATCTGGTGTACTCTCTCTTTCTCCCTCCCTCCTTGTGTGCTTAACTCTTCTGTTAATTCTCACTTGCTATCTCCCTCCCTCTATCTCTTTGTGCTGTCCTGTTCCTCTCATCTTCCCTCCCTCTCTGTGTGCCGTGTTGACCTGTGACCTGCTGTTGACCCACAGTGACCTTTCAGTATGGAGGCTGCTGGGTAGGCTGCTGCTCGCTCCAGAGTCATGGCTCATGTTTGCATTCCTGACATGGCTGCATTCTCACTGTGATCCCCCCACTACCTGACAGAGCTCTGTTTATGTGCTAGCCTCCAGTGCAGTGTCTGTCAAGTACTCCGCTGAAGCTGTTAACAACATTCAAAGTGGTATTGAACACACTGACTTTTCTTATATTCACAGGCAATTTGACAAGGCACTTTTGGCATTAACCTGAGGTTGCATAAGAAACGACATTAGTGCCACCGGATTTAAAGGCAATCTCTGACATATGTGACCGGTTTCAGGAAACTAGCCGTATGTCGTGGGTCACTACTTCACAGGAGAGCAGAATTGCAGGAGAGCAGAAATGCCTGGCAGAAATGCCTTCTCTTAACATGTGAACTTCCATGTGCCTTAATAACAAATTTATATACCATCTGTAAATACAAATACAATTTTTCAATTATGAGCAACCTTCCCACTAGCCATGATTGGCTGAGATAATGAGTGGGCTGGACATGCCGAGAGATGAGTTGGGATCGGTCTGCCATATAGCACGCTTCTGTCTATTTGAGCTGGTCAGTATGGGTAGGTAATCCTGTCTAACGCAGCTTTTTTTGTCAAATGTATCGCGTAAAACTGCATGTGTGTTGCTCTCTACTTTCTGGAGGACCGAGTTTTGAAATCAGTGAAATTCAAGTATGACACCTAAGGGGATGGAGAAAACACCTGTCTCCGGATTACATCTTCAAACTAAGGGCAACCATGGCATCCGTGACAGGAGACGCGTCCATCTAGGATGTAAGATAGTCTAGCGAGCTACATTCAGATATTACATGTTTCTAATTTTGACAGAAAGGGGTTTCATTTCGAGTTAAAGTGTACTGTTAACTGGCTAACGTTAGCTAGCTGGCTCGCTGGCTAACGTTACGTGTATGATCTTATTATTCGTATCTCAGAGCCATTTGCTTGGCTAGTTATAGCCTAATGTTAGCTAGCTAACATTGGACCTGGTTGGTCAGCTACCTGGTCAGAGTTTGAGTGGGGACTAAAGTTTAAGAGGGTGTGAACAATCCTGAATGGGTGTAGACAAAGAAGAGCTTTGCAGTAGGAACCAAAACATTCAAAAGTATAAGGGCACAAGGCAAGACCCAGATGCAGACACAGGAGGCAGATGGTTAGAGTCTTTGTAGTTTATGCATACTTTTTTAAAAGTAGGCAAGAGAATGGTCATGGACAGGCAAAAGGTCAAAACCAGATTCTGAGTCCAAGAGGTAAAGAGTGGCAGACAGGCGTGATGTCAGGGCAGGCAGAAGGGTCAGGCAGGCGGGTACGAGTACAGAAAAAACAGGCAAGGGTCAAAACCGGGAAGACTAGAAAAAGAGAATAGAAAACAGGAGCACGGGATCACGGGAAAACATGCTGGTTGACTTGAAAACATACAAGACTAACTGGCACAGAGAGACAGGAAACACTGGGATAATTACACTGGGGAAAATAAGCGACACCTGGAGACAATCACAAGAACAGGTGAAACAGATCAGGGCGTGACAAAAAGCCTTTTTCTCAAAAGTGAGGTTACAAGTTTATCAACTTTTAAAGCATAATTACTTTCCCATTGTTCCTCAAATACAGTGTATCATATACCATTTTGTAGCTCTGTGTCTGCTTTAATCCAATGTATAAAAAAAAAACAAAAAAAACATTTCAAATGTTGCTACATAAGACTGAATCAAGGCGGTCGGTCACATATGGCTGGGAGGTGTGTATGCGCTTGCCTACGCACGCTTGTGTGTGTCTGCAGGAACGGAGAGGTGAAGGTCATAGGAGTAAAGGTTTATCGGACGGCTCGTCTGTGTGTAGTCCTGTGGCACTCAGGGCTGATGGGGCTGACCTGGGAGGGTTGGAATCCAGCAACAGGTTGTAGATCATTGCCTGGGATGACAGGTCAATCTTTTCACTCAGGGGCCCTACCCCTCCACTCCTCCAGACAGAGTACACAACCAGCAGCAATCGCCCAGGGCTCTATAAAGGAATAAAGATTGATGAGCTTGATACACACACAGAAAGACATGCACGTAGACACACCCTAACACATATGCACAGGCACTTGGCGCACAAAAACATACACACGTACACACACATCAAACACTCCCCTGCCAGCTCGCTGGTTGTTCACACAGCCTTGGTTTAACCTTGTCAGTGCTGGTATCTGCTGTTTTCAAAAGTGCTGGCGAGTATCTCTCCGTTGATAGGGCCTTCTCAGAACCTCCAACCCTCCACAGTGTGAATGGATAAACTACTCTGCCACAATGGCCTAGGGGACTATAATTAGGGTATCTTATCTTTTGGGTCCACATCCACAAGGGCAGAGGAGACAGAGGATAGAGGAGCAACCTTCACTATGAGACAGGCCTTGGTTCCTCAGAGCAACCAGCTCTATCCCAACTGAGAAACCATCCCCCAAAAAATTGAATTAAAATCATGTTTGTTTGTCACAAACACCAAATAGGTGCAGTGAAATGTGCCATTTTACAGGATCCGCCATATAGTACTGCACCCCTGGGGAGCAAATTTGGGTTAAGTGCCTTGCTCAACGGCACACTGACAGATTTTTTTTACCATAAAAGAGAAATAAGGAATATCACATGACTCAATGGAAATAAGGGAGATCAAAAGAAAGTTGAACGGATAATTATTTGTTTTACTAATAGAAAAAACATTGGCTTGAGACCCAGCGTACTGTACACAGCCGAGGCTATGCCAACACATGTAAATTGAAACCTTACATCTCCTCCTCCATGACCCATACTGGGATACTGGGTTCATTTTTTGTCCATCATTCTTCATTCCTCTCTTTTTCCACACTTCTCCACTGTCTCTGACACCAAGAAGTGTGCGACTGAAACAAGGTGCTGACACTCACTGTACGATCTTCGGTGGATTGACAGGCATCTGGAGCCAAGATATCAACCAAGACTGTTAGTCTACACCTGTTGTTTACGAAAAATTGGATTTGAAGACAGACAGACAGAAAGACAGAGTGTCCAATAGACAGGGAGAGAGAGAGACGGGAGAGAGAGAGAGAGAGAGAGAGAGAGAGAGAGAGAGAGAGAGAGAGAGAGAGAGAGAGAGAGAGAGAGAGATGAAGGGGAACCCAGCTCTCTCTCGCTCATCGACAGGATATGACAGCTGATGGAAAGACTCCAGAGCATCTCAGTGGGCCCAGTGTGTGTCAGAGAGCTGTCAATCCTGTGTCTCACACCCCCTTCCCCTATTTCTTCTCTTCCCTCTCCCCAGAGAGTTCACCAGGGCGACCAATCTGACCCAATGTCCTCCTTTCTATCCTCCCATCTCCTCCCATGGTCCCTGGATTTTCAATGGAATGTTTGGTTAATGGGACAGCACATTCGTGAATGAAGTGGTTTTCCAAAAGTTGCTCATTTAATAACGAGCCCCTGGACAACGGCAGGGAGGAACAGAGCAGGAGGGAGTTTCTCTCAGTCCTGTTCCATCACGTTGATCCCCAGCGGGTCCGTGGAATAACAGCCAGCTGTCAGCACCTCGCAGCCATCCAAATCAGAGCTGGGAGCTGCTGTCAGCAAACCTGTCCTCCAGACTGTTTCACCCACACACACATAAAGTAGAGTCACTCACACACACATTCACAAAACCACACACACACACAGAGTACAGTCATGCACATGCACACACATTCACAAAATCAGACTCTCCCTCACACACACACACATACAGTACACACACACACACACACACACACACGCACAAGGCCTGAGCCAAGAGTATGTTTGCCCGTTTGTGCTTGTCAGTCAGCCTCCCCCAGTTTCTCATGCAGCACAAATAGGGGACCAGAGTGACACAGTCAGCCCAGCCCGGCCTGGCCAATAAACAGGTGCGGAATGTTCCCCCCTGTGATGTCACTTCCTGTATCTTTTGCCCTATGGCACATCTTGGTCCGAACACTCTAATTCTCATTTGCTCCAGTCTCAGCGTTTTCTTCTGCCATCCTTCCGGACCAAAGCACATCCATATTAAATATTACTCTCCAACAGTTGAAGTCGGAAGTTTACACTCACTTAGGTTGGAGTCTTTAAAACTAATTTTTCAACCACTCCACAAATTTCTTCTTAACAAAATATAGTTTTGGCAAGTCGGTTAGGACATCTACTTTGTGCATGACACAAGTAATTTTTCCAATAATTGTTTACAGCCAGATTATTTCACTTATAATTAATTGTATCACAATTTCAGTGGATCAGAAGTTTACATACACTAAGTTGGCTGTGCCTTTAAACAGCTTGGAAAATTCCAGAAAATTATGTCAAGGCCGTATAAGCTTCTGATAGGCTAATTGACATCATTTGCATCAATTGGATGTGTACCTGTGGATGTATTTCAAGGCCTACATTCAAACTCGGTGCCTCTTTGCTTGACATCATGGGAAAGTCAAAAGAATTCAGCTAAGAGCTCAGAAATATTTTTTGTAGACCTCCCCAAGTCTGGTTCATCATTGGGAGCAATTTCCAAATGCCTGAAGGGACCATGTTCATCTGTACAAACAATAGTACACAAGTATAAACACCATGGGACCACGCAGCTGTCATACCGCTCAGGAAGGAGACATGTTCTGTCTCCTAGAGATGAACATTCTTTGGTGAGAAAAGTGCAAATTAATCCCAGAACAGGTAAAAAAGTATCTATATCCACAGTAAAACAAGTCTTATGTCGACATAACCTGAAAGGCTGCTCAGCAAGGAAGAAGCCACTGCTCCAAAATTGCCATACAAAAAGCCAGACTATGGTTTGCAACGGCACATGGTGACAAAGATCATACTTTTTGGAGAAATGTCCTCTGGTCTGATGAAACAAAAAAATAACTTTTTGGCCATAATGACCATCTTTATGTTTGGAGGAAAAAGGGGAGGCTTGCAAGCCAAAGAACACCATCCCAACCGTGAAACACAGGGGTGGCAGCATCATGTTGTGGGGGTGGTTTGCTGCAGGAGGGACTGGTGCACTTCACAAAATAGATGGCATTATTGAGGCAGGAAAATGTTGTGGATATATTGAAGCAACATCTCAAGACATCAGTCAGGAAGTTAAAGCTCGATCGCAAATGGATCTTCAAATGGACAATGACACCAAGCATACTTCCAAAGTTGTGGCAAAATGGCTTAAGGACAACACAGTCAAGGCACTGGAGTGGTCATCACAAAGCCTTGACCTCAATCCTATAGAAAATATGTGGGCAGAACTGAAAAAGGAGTGTGTGAGCAAGGAGGCCTACAAACCTGACTCAGTTACACCAGCTCTGTCAGGAGGAATGGGCAAAAATTCACCCAAATTATTGTGGGAATCTTGTGGAAGGCTATCCGAAACATTTGACCCAAGTTAAACAATTAATAGGCAATGCTACCAAATACTATTTGAGTGTATGTAAACTTCTGACCCACTGGGAATGTGATGAAAGAAATAAAAGTTGAAATAAATAATTCTCTCTACTATTATTCTGACATTTCACATTCTTAAAATAAAGTGGAGATCCTAACTGATCTAAGACTGCGAACTTCATGAGGCCACAAATCAGATGTTCCTGAATACTAGATACTGGATTAACGTTAGCTCTGCATCTCTCTATAGGCCAGAGTCCATGATCTATCTTCAGCACATCACTTTCTACACAAATAGGAATGGCTATGTTGCTCTGATTTTGCCAATGAGTATTTTGATTGAAGTTTGAGATGTCCTGTCCAACATTTGATGAAAAGCATGACAGGCTGTTTATGGAGGTGAACAGAGCATAAACTGTGACTATTAGGTGTGATCAGGAAGGATAAAGTTCCTAATATGTTCCTGACAAACATGCGGTTGGTCAGGAATACAGTGTCCCATGTGAGGATAGCCTCAGTCTAATGAACTCCTGCTGAGACTGAGAATTCCCGATTAGACTGACACAACGAGTCCGACGAGAAGGATATCCTCCTTTCACTGGAACAGGCCCAGATTCACGCCTTTTGCATGAAGAAAAGATGCCGGAAAAGACGCCGCAGATCGGGCACCCTTCTGAGAATCCGGAGGCGAGCGAGTAAACTCCCATTGCCTTCCATTATTTTTGCTAACGTGCAATCATTGGAAAATAAAATGGCTGACCTACAATTAAGATTATCCTACCAACGGGACATTAAAAAAACTGTAACATCTTGTGTTTCACTGAGACGTGTCTGAACGAAGATACGGACAATATAGAGCTAGCGGGATTTAACATGCACCAGCAGAACAGAGACGCTAGCTCTGGTAAGCCGAGACGTGGGGGTGTGTGTCTTTTTGTCAATAACAGCTGGTGCGTGAAGTCTAATGTTAAACACGTCTCGAGGTATTGCTCGCCTGAGGTAGAGTACCTTATGATAAGCTGTAGACCACACTATCTACCAAGAGAGTTCTCATATGTATTATTCATAGCCGTCTATTTACCACCACAAAGCAAAGCTGGCACTAAGACCGCTGTCAGCCAACTCTATAAGGCCATAAGCAAAGAAGAAAATGCTCACCCAGAAGCGGCGCTCCTAGTGGCCCGGCACTTAAATGCAGGCAAACTTAAATCAGTTTTATCAAATTTTTACCAGCATGTCACATCTGCAACCAGGGGGAAAAAAAATCCTAGACCACCTTTACTCCACACACAGAAAAACAGTGCTGCTACTCGCTGTTTGTTTGTTACCTATGCATAGAAACTTCATTCCCACCTACATGCATAGATTACCTCAATTAGCCTGTACCCCTGCACACTGACTCGGTGCCGGTGCCCCCTGTATAAACCGTCGTTAATGTTATTCTTATTGTGTTACTTTTTATTATTACTTCTTATTTTAGTCTACTTGGTAAATATTTTCTTCTCCTTGAACTGCACTGTTGGTTAAGGGCTTGTAAGTCAGCGTTTCATGGTAAAGTCTACACTTGTCGTATTCGGCACATGTAACAAATAAAGTTGGATTTGATTTGATTTGACACACCTTGCTGAGACTGACGCTGTCCTAACATGGACACCATACAGATATGCACTGGATGTAATCGGGGACCGTCAGACAGCCATCCTCCCTCCCTGTTAAATCACATAGCCGGGGTCGTCTCATAACCTCCATCCCTGAGGGCGGAGATGTTCCCAAGTCTGGTTTATAGTCTGGGACTGATCTGACCACAAATACAAACAGACTCAGTTATTCCCCCAAGGAATGAGTTTTATGTCCCAAGTGGGCCTATGTAGCCAGGGCAGGTCATAGGCTTCGATTCCAAGGGAACACCCTCAATGAAGTTATAACAGTGTAAAAACACACACACACACACACACACACACACACGCACACACACACATAAACACACAAGTTATAGAACCAGAGAAATCTAATCAAATAGAAACCAAAACCTGAACCAACATCAGCTTGTTGTGTCTCCATTCTGTCCACTTCCAAATAAGACGTATTCAATTACCCAGAAACATGAGCATAAATAATGTGGTAGAACAAATATAATATTTATGTAACAGACATGAATCACTGAAAAGATTGAGTCAGGGGAGTGTTGGGTGAGAGTGTCAGACAGGGACAGATAGACCCAGACTGACACTGTGTCATCGACTGATACTGAGATGAATACTGTGGGCTAAAAAGTAGCCTTCTTGTTGTCGATCACTGAACTCCAGACAGGCCTTTCTGAGAAAGCCCAGGCTGTGCAAGTTACGAGGTGACTCTGTGGTTGTCTGCAGCTGTGCGGGGCGTGTGATGTACTCCCCACAGTACAGGCTGAGATGATTCAGAGCTGAAAGGGTTAATCACATCAACTCCCTCCTGGACAGTTTCAGTCTGTATAACATGCTAATGCTACCCAAACAGGCACGGCATATGAATATCCCTTTCCCATCATGCCCTGTCAGAAAATACACGCAAGAAACGTCTGGTTAAACACATTATGATGAGGAAAGAGTGGGAAATGGTTTGCCAACACAATTACTCCTTCTATTTCTTTCACACACACGTATACAACCACCACTGAGCTGATTCCCTCTGGCCTCTTCCTATTGTAAAATATAATTTCACACACACACAAACACAAAAAAAACATCACAGAGCACTTATTGTGATGCTGCCACAGATACAGGAAAGACCAACGGTCAAGCCCCGGTCAGGTCATGGGCCAAGGGTCAAAGGTTATAAAGTTACCGCTGGCTGAGTGTGTGTAATGAGTGTCATGGCTGATGAGGTCAGAGTGCACAGGAAGGGTGGTAACTCCTCAATGACTTAAGACACACGTTGCAGCTTCAGGAAATGGCACACACATACACAAACACACACACACTTATACATGTACACACACACATGCGCACACACGTCATAGACCTACACTACCGTTCAAGAGTTTGGGGTCACTTAGAAATGTCCTTGTTTTTGAAAGAAAAGCACATTTTTGGTCCATTAAATTATTATAAAATTGATCCGAAACACAGTGTAGACATTGTTAATGTTGTAAATGACTATTGTAGCTGGAAACTGTTTAATGGAATATCTAGATAGGCGCACAGAGGCCCATTATCAGTAACCATCACTCCTGTGAGTTCAGAGTTCCGCTGAGTTGAGAATTCTTCTGTCCAGTGCCTGTGTTCTTTTGCCCATCTTAATATTTTCTTTTTATTGACCAGTCTGAGATATGGCTTTTTCTTTGCAACTCTGCCTAGAAGGCCAGCATCCCAGAGTTGCCTCTTCACTACTGACGTTGAGACTGGTGTTTTGCGGGTACTATTTAATGAAGCTGCCAGTTGAGGACTTGTGAGGTGTCTGTTTCTCAAACTAACATTTAACATTTAACATTTAAGTCATTTAGCAGACGCTCTTATCCAGAGCGACTTACAAACTAGACACTAATGTACTTGTCCTCTTGCTCAGTTGTGCATCAGGGCCTCACACTCCTCTTTCTATTCTGGTTGGAGACCGTTTGCGCTGTTCTGTGAAGGGAGTAGTACACAGCGTTGTACGAGATCTTCAGTTTCTTGGCAATTTCTCGCATGGAATAGCCATCATTTCTCAGAACAAGAATAGACTGACAAGTTTCAGGAGAAAGAGTCTTTGTTTCTGGCCATTTTGAGCCTGTAATCGAACCCACAAATGCTGATGCTCCAGATAAAAAATGGCCAGACTTTTGAACGGTAGTGTATATGGAAAGTGAGCAGACATACTGTCTATCACTGCACTGGAGATACTGTATATAGTACGTCTGCTCATTACATCTACAATGACTCTAATGATTGTCTGTCCTCCTTTGGAATAGTGCAGGGAGTCTGTGTGTAAGAGACCAGGAGGCTAAAAGTCTAACAAGTTTAAAACACAAACTAAGCCTCTCTTAAAATCGGTGGGCCCAACTCCTACACTAACCTCATTCCCAGAGACATTTCCAAATCATTACATATTTTCCTACAGCGTTAGTTTCATATTTTCCTGCGTTACAATTTTCCTACATTATTCCAACGTGTACAATAATTGATGATTGACATCATCCTTCTCAATAACTAATTAAAATGCAGATTATAATTATGAAACAGGGCTGCTGGAGTTTCCCCTTTGCCTTCGCCAGCCAGGGGTTTTCCCTCCCTTTCTCTCAATCTCTCTCTCTCTCTCCCTCTCTCTCCCTCCTTCTCAATATACAACCCTCTCTCTCTCTCTCTCTCTCTCTCTCAACCCTGACACAGGGTTGTCACAACTGAGAGAGACTGAGAGAGAGTTTTTACCCCCCATGCCATAAGACTCCTGAACAGGTCATCATAAATAGCCTCGCTACTGTATATAATCTGTCTTTTTACTGTTGTTTTATTTCTATACCTACCTATTGTTCACCTACTACCTTTTTTGCACTATTGGTTAGAGCCTGTAAGTAAGCATTTCAGTGTAAGGTCTACCTACACCTGTTGTACTCGGCGCACGTGACAAATACACTTTGATTTGATTTGATTGACTGTTGACTTGCTGCTGAGTCAGAGAGAGAGAGAGACAGAGAGAAAGAGAGAGAGAGATAGCAAATGAGAATCAACAGAAGAGCTAAGCACACAAGGAGGGAGGGAGAATGAGAGAGTACACCGGATTAAAAGAGCAAAGGACTTATGATAGAGAGAGAGAAGGGAGAGAGAGAGCAAACTAGAATGCTATTTGGGGAAAGGGGAAAGGGGGAAACCTAGTCAGTTGTCTAACTAAATATTCAACTGAAATGAGTCTTCCGTATTTAACCCAACCCCTCTGAATCATTTGGCCCGCAACAGAGAGTGACAGAATACCTGACCACTGTGACTGACTCAAAATTAAGGAAAGCTTTGATTATGTACAGACTCAGTGAGCATAGCCTTGCTATTGAGAAAGGTCGCCACAGACAGACCTGGCTTTCAAGAGAAGACAGGCTATATGCACACTGCCCACAAAATGAGGTGGAAACTGAGCTGAACTTCCTAACCTCCTGCCAAATATATGACCATATTAGAGACACATATTTCCCTCAGATTGCACAGACCCACAAAGAATTTGAGAACAAATCCAATTTTGATAAACTCCCATGTCTATTGGGTGAAATACCACTGTGTGCCATCACAGCAGCAAGTATTTACACCATTGTAAATACAACCCATATTTTTATTTATTTTCCCTTTTGTACTTTAACTATTTGGACATCGTTACGACACTATATATATAGATATAATATGACTCTATTATTTTGGAACTTGTGTGAGCGTAATATTTACTGTTCACTTTTTATTGTTTTATTTCACTTTTCTTTATCCATTCCACTGGCTTTGGAAATGTAAACATGTGTTTCCCATGTCAATAAAGGCCCTTGAATTGAATTGAATAGAATTGAGAGAGAAGTGAGAGAGAGAGAGAGAGAGAGAGAGAGAGAGAGAGAGAGAGACAGAGAGAGAGAGAGAGAGAGAGAGAGAGAGAGAGAGAGAGAGAGAGAGAGAGAGAGAGAGAGAGAGAGAGAGAGAGACTGTATCAGTGCAGCAAATCATTATTTTACGACGGCTACCAGACACTGTATCAGTGGCAAGGCTAATGATTCACTCTGATAAGACACACTGCTGGGGGAGTCAAAGTCAGCCATCACCATAGTCATACTCTCACATCAGTATTGCACATTGCTCATCAGGGGCACTGTGACATTATAGGTCAACAACAATATATTGTCCAGCTCCTCCACAATACCCATCATTGAGGCTTGTTTAAGGCCCTCTCTTCACGCAGCCAGAGCTGTTTTTCTGTCTGTCTCTCTCCCCTGGGTTGATTCAAGGGAGTAAGGACGGTGTAGTGGACTGAGGCAAGCCCTGAAGGCAACAAAGGAAAACCACAACGACACAGTCAAACCAAAGGTTCTACCAAAAACACACACAGACTTTTAACAAAACTACCAAAATAGCGAAACAAAAGCCAAACATGTGTCCTGAAAAAGCCAAACACACACAGGTCAAAATAGTAGAAAGGGAGGTTGTAGAGTCCAGAATACAATCCTCCATGAAACCAAGAACCTTGAGCTAAGTAAACATGAGGTTCTGTGGTAGCGTTGTTAGAACTGGTTCTGTTTAAATTAGTCAAATCAGGTCAGGAGCTGCATGCAATGGGGAAAAATAGTGTCTGTGTGTGTGTGTCTGTGTGTGTGTGTGTGTGTGTGTGTGTGTGTGTGTGTGTGTGTGTGTGTGTGTGTGTGTGTGTGTGTGTGTGTGTGTGTGTGTGTGTGTGTGTGTGTGTGTGAGAGAGAGAGAGAGAAAGAGCTCTTCACAGTTGCCCAGTTTCGTGTTTGCTCTGTGTAAGTCGTGTGGCGTAGATCATGTGCTTGGTGTTCATGCAGAAGCGATCTGGTGTGATGTTCAACCCTTCTTTATCCAACAGAGCAACGCCACCTCAACCTGTCATTGACAGTAGAGAGAACTCTTTCTCCAATGGGAATCTATTACAAATGAATAACACGACCTGTCGTATGACAGACAGCACGTAACTCAGCTTTCTAGTTGATTAGGTTGCAGCATAGCAACCCTTAGAACTCAGACGATAACATTATACTAATGTTCAATGCTTCAGTGATCTTTAGTTCTCACCCGAGCTGCAAGTATGATTATACATGACCTAATCTTTTTCATGCCCTATGGGACATAAAGCCACAACAAGCTCCATTATGATATAGTCACTCTGGATAGCATTATAGCATTATATTATATATATAATTCTGACACCAACAGGCCCTTGAACAACTTCTGTCCTCATGCAATACGACTGATAAACAGCGAACAAAATAGCTGCGGCCTCCCGAGTGGCGGGGTGGTGTAAGTGGTGTAAGGCACTGCATCACTAGTGCTAGCTGTGCCACTAGAGATCCTGGTTCGAGTCCAGGCTGTGTTGCAGCCGGCCACGATCGGGAGACTCATGAGGCGGCGCACGATTGGCCCAGAGGCGCCCGGGTTAGGGGAGGGTTTGGCCTGGCAGGGATGTCCTTGTCCCATCGTGCTCTAGTGACTCCTGTGGCGGGCTGGGCACATGCACGCTGACACTGTCGCCAGGTGTACAGTGTTTCCTCCGACACATTGTGTTTTGGAGGACACGCGGCTCTCAACCCTCGCCTCTCCCGAGTCCGTACGGGAGTTGCAGCGATGAGACAAGACTGTAACTACCAATTTGGATACCATGAAAAAGGGGTCCAAACAAAATATGAATAATACACAGACCGAGTTCACCTTGTATCTTTATTGACCTTTAATTTCAGTATTTGCACTGTCTCTCTGCAGACTCACGTGGCCCTTCACACAAACACACACTGTCACTCCAACACGCACACAAACACTCACTCCATCATTGTCTCACTCAGACATCATGTGTACATACATTTATACTGACTCTACACACCCACACACCCACTCACATGCAAGCTGCTGCTACTATGTTCATCTTATATCCTGTTGCCTAGTCACCTTACCCCTAGACATATCTACTTCCATCACTCCAGTACCCCTGCACATGTAAATATGCTATTGGAACAGACTTTTTAAATATTTCCTGTATGTAGTATGCTTACTTATTTACTTTATTGTGCATGTCGTGTTTTTAGTAACACATTGTTATTGATTATTGGGTTGTTGGGCTTTGAGTTTGCAAGAAAGGCATTTCACTGTACCTGTGCATGTGACATTAAAACGTATCAAAATAAAACATGCTCCTGTCCCCTCTCGCTGTCTCGGACTCTGTCTCTGTGTCTGCCTGTGTCTCTGTCTCTGTCTCTGTCTCTGTCTCCCTTTTTGTCTCTATCTCTGCCTCTGTTTCTGTCTGTCTCTGTCTCT